>NC_058410.1:35878813-35954034 GCF_002201575.2 Neomonachus schauinslandi
TTATATTATATTATATTATATTATATTATATTATATTATATTATATTATATTATATTATATTATATTATATATTTACTATAGGGGAATTAGCTCACATGATTATGGAGATTGGCAAATCCAAAATTTGCAAAGCCAATTTCCCACTTAGCTTTTGACTAGCAGTTTAATTTGGGGAGTTGCTATTTAGAATTTTTTGAGTTTTCAGTTGACATGATCAGCTTGTATCAATTGAGCAACAGTTAGAAAAATTTATTTACAAAATTAGTTTTAATGTAAAGATCAGGGCTAAAGTGGAGGGGAAAAGTGATAGGTGATGATTACAGAATACTTTCTTTCAAAGAGGATCCCAGATATAGAAGTAATTCTTCTACCTCAGCACTAGGGAGAAAGAGAAATTAAGGCCATTAACATTTTTTTATTAATTTCAACAGAAACATCTCTTTTTTTAAACTGTATTTAACATCCTTTCTTTTTTGGGAATTTATGAAATTTTCTTTTGTTACTGATTCTAATTGCATTTTGTTGAGGTCAGAAGACATACTTTATATGGTTTCAATTCTCTTAAATTTTTTCAGACTTTTTTTATAGCTTAACGCATGGCCTATCCTGGAGAATATTTCATGTGCACTTGAGAAGAATGAGTATTCTGCTGTTGTTTGGTGTAGTGTTCTACACATGTCTGTTGGTTTATAGTATTGTTCAAGTCTTCCAGTTCCCTGAGAATCTTCTGTCTAGATCTATCCATTATTGAAAGTTCCAACTATTATTGAAGTTTCCAACTATTACTGTCAACTTTTGCTTCATGTATTCTGGGGTTATGATATTAAGTGTATATGTGCTTGTAATTGTTACCTCTTCTTGATGAGGTGCCCCATTCTTTGTCTCTAGGAAAATTTTTGTTTTGAGCTTTATTTTGTCTGATATTAGTGTAGTTGCTACAGTTTTCTTTTGGTTACTATTTGCATGATCTGTCTTTTTTAAATTTAAATCCAATTAGCCAACATATAATACATCATTAGTTTTTGATGTAGTGTTCAATGATTCATTAGTTGCATATAACACCCAGTGTTCATCACATCACATGTCCTCCTTAATGCGCATCACCAAGCTCCCACCCACCTCCCTTTCCACAACCCTCACTTCGTTTCCCAGAGTCAGGAATCTCTCATGGTTTGTCTCCCTCTCTGATTTCTTCTCTTCAGTTTTCCCCCCCTCCCACTACGATCCTCTGCACTATTCCTTATATCCCACATATGAATGAATCAATATGATAATTGTCTTTCTCTGATTGACTTATTTCACTTACATAATACCCTCCAGTTCCATCCATGTTGATGTTGATGGTAGGTATTCATCCTTTCTGATGGCTGAGTAATATTCCATTATATATCTGAACCACAATTTCTTTATCCATTCATCTGTTGAAGGGCATCTCAGTTCCTTCCACAATTTGGCTATTGTCGACATAGCTGCTATGAACATAGGGGTGTAGGTGCCCCTTCTTTTTACTGCATCTGTATCTTTGGGGTAAATACCCACTAGTGCAATTGCTGGGTCATAGGGTAGTTCTATTTTTAACTTCTTGAGGAACCTCCATACTGTTTTCCAAAGTGGCTGTACCAGTTTGCATTCCCACCAGCAGTGTAAGAGGGTTCCCCTTTCTCTGCATCCTTCCCCTTTCTCTGCATCCTTGACAACATTTGTTTCCTGACTTGTTCATTTTAGCCATTCTGACTGGTGTGAGGTGGTATCTCATTGTGCTTTTGATTTGTATTTTCTTGATGGCAAGTGATATGGAGAATTTTTTCATATGTCTGTTGGCCATTTGTATGTCTTCTTTGGAGAAATGACTGTTCATGTCTTCTGCCCATTTTGTGACTGGATTATTTGTGTTTTTTTGGGTACTGAATCTAAGTTCTTTATAGATCTTGGATACCAGGCCTTTATCTGTTATGTCATTTGCAAATATCTTCTCCCATTCTGTAGGTTGTCTTTTAGTTTTGTTGACTGTTTTCTTTGCTGTGCAGAAGCTTTTTATCTTGATGAAGTCCCAATAGTTCATTTATGCTTTTGTTTCCCTTGCCTTTAGAAATGTGTCTTGCAAGAAGTTGCTGTGGCCTGGGTTGAAGAGGTTACTGCCTATTCCTCTAGGATTTTGATAGATTCCTGTCTCACATTTAGGTCTTTCATCCATTTTGAGTTTATCTTTGTGTATGGTGTAAAAGAATGGTCCAGTTTCATTCTTTGGCATGTAGCTGTCCAATTTTCCCAGCACCATTTATTGAAGAGACTGTCTTTTTGCCATTGGATATTCTTTCCTGCTTTGTCAAAGATTAGTTGACCATAGAATTGAGGGTGCATTTTTGGTCTCTCTGTTCTGTTCCATTGATCTATTTGTTTGTTTTTGTGCCAGTACTATGCTGTCTTGATGATCACAGCTTTGTAATATAGCTTGAAGTCAGGCATTGTGATGCCCCCAGCTTTGGTTTTCTTTTCCAACATTCCTTTGGCTATTTGGGGTCTTTTCTGGTTTCATACAAATTTTAGGATTGTTTGTTCCAGCTCTGTGAAAAATGTCAATGGTATTTTGATAGGGATTGCATTGAATGTGTAGATTGCTCTGGGCAGTTCAGGCATTGTATCAATGTTTATTCTTCCAATCCATAAGCATGGAATGTTTTTCCATTTCTTTGTGTCTTCCTCAATTTCTTTCATAAGTGTTCCCTAGTTTCTAGAGTACAGATCCTTTCTCTTTGGTTAGGTTTATTCCTAGGTATCTTACGGTTTTTGGTGCAATTGTAAATGGGATTGATTCCTTAATTTCTCTTTCTTCAGTCACATTGTTAGTGTATAGAAATGTAACTGATTTCTGTGCATTGAATTTGTATCCTGCCACATTGTTGAATTCCTGTATGAGTTCTAGCAATTTTGGGGTGGAGTCTTTTGGGTTTTCCACATAAAGTATCATGTCATCTGCTGAGAGAGAGAGTTTGACTTCTTCTTTGCCAATTTGAATGCCTTTTATTTCTTTTCGTTGTCTGATTGCTGAGGCTAGGACTTCTAGTACTATGTTGAACAAAAGTGGTGAGAATGGGCATCCCTGTCATGTTCCTGACCTTAAGGGAAAGCTCTCAGTTTTTCCCCATTGAGAATGATGCTGTGGGCTTTTTGTAGATGGCTTTTATGATATTGTGGCATGTTCCTTCTATCCCTATACTTTGAAGAATTTTTTTTTTTAAAGATTTTATTTATTTATTTGACAGAGAGAGAGACAGCGAGAGAGGGAACACAAGCAAGGGGAGTGGGAGAGGGAGAAGCAGGCTTCCTGCAGAGCAGGGAGTCCGATGCGGGGCTCGATCCCAGGACCCCAGGATCATGACCTGAGCCGAAGGCAGACGCTTAACGACTAAGCCACTCAGGCGCCCCTACTTTGAAGAATTTTAATCTAGAAAGGATGCTGTATTTTGTCAAATGCTTTTTCTACGTCAATTGAGAGGATCATATGGTTCTTGTTTCTTATTAACGTGATCTATCACACTGATTGATTTGAGAATGTTGAACCACCCTTGAATCCCAGGAATAAATCCCACTTGGTTATGGTAAATAATCCTTTTAATGTACTGTTGGATCCTATTGGCTAGTATCTTGGTGAGTATTTTGGCATCCATGTTCATCAGGGATATTAGTTTGTCATTCTCCTTTTTGATGAGGTCTTTGTCTGGTTTTGGGATCCATGTAAGGCTGGCCTCATAGAACGAGTTTGGAAATTTTCCTTCCATTTCTATTTTTTGGAACAGCTTCAGTAGAATGGGTATGATTTCTTCTTTAAGTGTTTGGTAGAATTCCCCTGGGAAGTCATCTGGCCCTGGACTCTTGTTTTTGGGGAGGTTTTTGATTACTACTTCAATTTCCTTGCTGGTTATGGGTCTGTTCAGATTTTCTGCCTCTTCCTGTTTCAGTCTTGGTAGTTTATAAGTTTCCAGGAATGCATACATTTCTTCCAGATTGCCTATTGTGGCATATTGTTGCTCATAATATGTTCTTAAAATTGTCTGTATTTCCTTGGTATTTGTCATGATCTTTCCCCTTTCATTCATGATTTTATTAATTTGGGTCCTTTCTCTTTTCTTTTGGATAAGTCTGGCCAGAGGTTTATCAATCTTATTAATTCTTTCAAAGAACCAGCTTCTAGTTTTGTTGATCTGTTCTACTCTTCTTTTGGTTTCTATTTCATTAATTTCTGCTCTAATCTTTTTTATTATTTCTTTTCTCCTGATTGGTTTAGGCTTTATTTGCTGTTCTTTCTCCAGGTCCTTTAGGTGTGAGGTTAGCTTGTGTATTTGGGATTTTCCTAATTTTTTGAGAAAGGCTTGTACTGCTTTGTACTTCCCTCTTAGGACCACCTTTGCTGTATCCCAGAGGTTTTGAACTAATGTGTTTTCATGCTCATTAGTTTCCATGAATTTTTTAAGTTCTTTAAATTCCTGGTTGACCCATTCATTGTTTAGCATGATGCTATTTAACCTCCAAGTGTTTGAGTTCATTCCAAATTTCCTCTTGTGATTGAGTTCAAGTTTCAAAGCATTGTGGTCTAAAAATATGCAGGGAATAATCTCAGTCTTTTGGTGTCTGTTGAGACCTGATTTGTGACCCAGTATGTGATCTGTTTTGGAGAAAGTTCCATGTGCACTCGAGAAGAATGAGTATTTTGTTGTTTTAAGATGGAATGTTCTGTATATCTGTTAAGTCCATCTGGTCCAGTGTGTCATTCAAAGCCTGTGTTTCTTTGTTGATCTTCTGCTTAGATGCTCTGTCCATTGCAGTGAATGGGGATGTTAAAGTCCCCTACTACTAATGTATTATTATCAATCTGTTTCTTTACTTTGGTTATTAACTGATTTATGTAATTGGCTGCTCCCATGTTGGGGGCATAAATATTTACTATTGTTAGATCTTCTTGCTGGATAGACCCTTTAAGTATTATATAGTGTCCCTCTACATCTCTTACTGCAGTCTTTGGTTTAAAATCTAATTTATCGAGGCGCCTGGGTGGCTCAGTAGGTTAAGCATCTGCCTTCGGCTCAGGTCATGATCCCAGGGTGCTGGGATTGAGTCCCACATTGGGCTCCCAGCTCAACGGGGAGTCTGCTTCTCCCTCTACCTCTGCCTGCCACGCTGCCTACTTGTGCTCTATCTGTGTCAAATAAATAAATAAAATCTTTAAAAAAAATAAATAAATAAAATCTAATTTATCTGATATGAGGATTGCTACCCCAGCTTTCTTTTGAGGTCCATTAGCATGGTAAATTGTTCTCCACCCCCTCATTTTCAGTCTAGAGGTGTATTTAGGTCTAAAATAGAGTCTCTTGTAGACATGGGTCTTGCTTTTTTATCCAATCTGATACCCTGTGTCTTTTGGTTGGAGCATTTAGCCCATTTACATTCAGAGTAACTATTGAAAGATATGAACTTAGTGCCATTGTATTGCCTATAAAGTCCCTGTTTCTGTAGATTGTCTCTGTTACTTTCTGGTCTGTGTTACTCTTGGGGTCTCTTTTCACTTACAGTATCCCCCTTAATATTTCTTGTAGGGCTGGCTTGGTGGTCACAAATTCTTTCTGTTTCTGTCTGTCCTGGAAGCTCTTTATCTCTCCTTCCATTCTGAATGACAGCCTTGCTGGATAAAGTATTCTTGGCTGCATGTTCTTCTCATTTAGCACCCTGAATATGTCTTGCCAGCCCTTTCTGGCCTGCCAGGTTTCTGTGGAGAGGTCTGACGTTATTCTGATGTTCCTCCCTCCGTACATAAGGAACCTCCTCTCCCTAGCTGCTCTCAGGATAGCTTCTTTTTCTCTAAGATTTGCAAGCTTCACTATGTAGGGGTGTGATCTATTTTTATTGATTTTGGGAGGAGTCCTTTCTGCCTTTTGGACATGAATGCTTATTTCCTTCCCCAGATTAGGAAAGTTCTCAGCTATGATTTGCTTAAATATACCTTATGGCCCTCTCTCTCTCCTCACCTCGGGCACCCCAGTAATTCTGACATTGTTTCATTTTAGGGCATCATTAATTTCTCAAGCCTTTCTTCATGGGCTATTAGTTATCTTTCTCTCTTTTCTTCAACTTCTTTCCTTTCCATCAGCCTGTCTTCTAGATCACTTATTCTTTCTTCTGCCTCATTTACCCTAGTTGTTAGAGCATCCAATTTAGACTGCATCTCTTCATAGCAAGTTCAGCTTGATTAGATCTCATTTCTGCCCTTTGAGATTCTGTACTGTCATTTATGCTTTTTTCAAGCCTAGCTATTAATTTTATAATTGCTATCCTGAATTCCATCTCTGACATCTTATCTATATCCATATTGATTAGCTCTGTGGCAGAGAACATTGCCTCTGGTTCTTTCTTTTGTTGTGAATTCCTTCTTCTAGTCATTTTGCCCAGAGACAGATGGGTGAGCTAATGAGCGGAGTCCAAAATATCAACCACTACCCAAGCAAAATACACCCTCGACAAATCCAAAGTGGTTGGAAGCCACCACAGAAAAGCATATGAAATCAAACCAAACCAAATCAAACCAAAACAAAACAAAGGGGTGAGGGAAGAGAGACTATAATCTCGCAGGGTGGACAAAGCAGGGTGATCCACTTGTTCTTGTTCCTGATTGAATTTTGGTCTGTGTGTTAGAAGACACTACATCCCAAAATTGAAAAAAAAACCCCAAAACTTATATATATATATATATATATATATATAATTGAATAGAGTGAAAAAAGGACTAAAATGAAGCATGTATCTATAAAATGTAGATGTAAAAAATAAACATTAAAAAGTGACTTAAAAACATAACTTGGGTAAAATAAGAATCTAGTTAAAATGGGAAAAAGGTAAAAAAAGGAAATGGAAAATTTTAGACTGAAAGATAAATGAGTCATAATGAGAACAGCTGGAGCTCAATATACTATTTTCTCCTGGCGCTACAGTTTTATTCTTGTGAGTTCCATAAAGTTGTAGTCCACCTGTTCTTCCAGTCTGTCTTCTGGGGGAGGGGCCTGCTGTGCTGTTTCTTAGATGTCTTTCCCTGGGCAGAGCTGCCTCACCCCTTGTCAGGGGTCTGGGCTCAGTGTAAGCTAGTCGTCTGTGTGACTTTTGTTCCCTGGAGGCTTTCCACACCTCTTCAGAGCATCAGAGCAAAAATGACTGTGCCAGATCTCCAGCCCAGAGGCGAAAGATCCTCATTCCACCTATTCAATAAACCCTCTGGGACAAACAGTTTTCACTTTAGTGTGTGCCAAACCCCACAGACTCTTGTAGTGCAAGTCCACTGCAGTCCTCCTGAGGGGAGTCCCAGGGACCCCTGAGTGCCACTACCCTTTGTGTCCTTGGGACTGCGAGTAGTTGCGGGCTCATGCATGCAACCTGCTCTGCTGCTCTTGAATCACGGCTGGGTGCTGTTCCACTGTCCTTTCCAGGGGCCGTCCCCGCTCTGAGAGCAGTTGCCTGGTCGTGGGTGCAACCATCTCACCCCTCCCAAGGGATGGTAAACGGCCTGCACATTCCAGTCCTTTTTATGGTGCTCATGCAAAAAGCGGTCACTGGACTGGCCTGGCTCGCCGTTTATGGCAACTCGAGCTGAGAGCCCCTCCTGGGCTCGCTGACCATAACCACTTTCTCTGCTCCACTGCTTGGGCACTCTATCGGTTCAGGCACCCCTTTTCATTCTGTGTCTCCTGGGATCCTGAGACCACAATGACCCACATAGAATTCTGCCCTTTTCATCCCCTGAGCCCTTTTCAGAAAGGGATGTCTCTCATTGGAGCAGATTTCTAAGGGTTCCGATTTTGCACTCCGGTGTTATATCACTTTTCAGTAGCCAGCTTATGGAGGCTCCCTTCCCCCCTCCATTTATCTTCCAATATCTCCACACAGATTCACGACTCTGCACCTCCTATCTTGCAAAAAGCAGTCGCTTTTCTACTTGTACAGTTCCAGATATATTTTCTTACATCTCAGGCTGAATTCATGGGTGTTCAGAATGGTTTGATGGATATCCAGCTAAATTCAAGGGACCAGATGAAACGAGGTCCCCTACTCTCCACTGTCTTGCCTAACCCCTGATCTATCTTCTTGTGTTCTTTTTCTTTCAGACTATTTGTGTCTTTGAATTTAAAGTATATCTTTTGTGGGCAGCAAACATGATGTTTTTAATCTGTTCTGCCAATTTCTGCTTTTCAATTGGAGTGTTTAATCTACTTATACTTAATGTAATTACTGATAAAGTAGGATTTACATCTACCATCTTGCTATTTGTTTTCCATATGTCTTAGGCTTTTTGGTGTTTTTGTTAAATCGGTATTTTCTAGTATACCATTTTAATCCTCTTCCCTGCCTTTTTTAAAATTAAAACTCCATTTTATAGAGCAATTTAGGTTCAAAGCAAAATCAAGCAGAAGATACAGAGATTTTTCCATATACTAGCTGCCCCCAAATATGCTACAGCTTTCCTGATATCAAATATCCTAATGTCTTTTTATGGCTTTGTAGTTCATTTCTTTTTAGTGCTAAATAATATTTCATTTTCTGGATGTGCCACAGTTCATTTAGCCATTCACCTACTGAAGAAGAACTTGTTTGTTTTTACATTTTAGCAATTATAAATAAAGATAGTATAAACATTCATGTGCAGGTGGTTGTGTTTGCAACTCATTTGGCTAAGTACAAAGGAACATAGTTACTAGACCATATGGTAAGAATATATTTAGTTTAAAAAAACTGCCAAACTGTCTTCCAAAATGGCTGTGCCATTTTGCATCCCCACCAGCAGTGATTGGGAGTTTCTGGTGTTCCACATCCTCATCAGTATTTTGTGTAGTCAGTGTTTTGGATTTTGTCTAATACATATATACCTCTGGTATCTCATTATTGTTTTTTTTTTTTTTTTTTTTTAAAGATTTTATTTATTTATTTGAGAGAGAGAATGAGATAGAGAGAGCATGAGAGGGGGGAGGGGCAGAGGGAGAAGCAGACTCCCCGCTGAGCAGGGAGCCCGATGTGGGACTCGATCCCGGGATTCCGGGATCATGACCTGAGCCGAAGGCAGTCGCTCAACCAACTGAGCCACCCAGGCGCCCTCATTATTGTTTTAATTTTCAATTCCTTAATGACATTTGATGTTGAGCATCTTTTCATATGCTTATTTGCCATCTGTATATATTCTTGGGTGAAATGTCTCTTCAGGGTTTTGCCCACTTTTTAATCAGGTTGTTTGTTTCTTGTTGAATTTTAATAGTTCTTTGCATATTTTGGATATAAGTCCTTTTTCAAATAGTTCTATATATATTTGGATATAAGTCCTTTTGCAAATATTTTCTCCCATTCTGTGGTTTGTCCTTTCATTCAGTATTAATTACAGAACACAACTTTTTTTTTTTAATGGAGCCTAGCTTATCAATTATTTCTTTCATAGATTGTGCCTTTGGTGTCATAATTGAAAAGTCTTCATCAAATCCAAGGTCACCTCGATTTTCTCCTGTCATTTTCTCAAAGTTTTATAGATTTGCATTTTACATTTAGGTCTGTGATCCATGTTGAATTAATTTTTGTGAAGGGTGTAAGATCTGTGTCCATATTCATTTGTTTTCATTTGAATGTCCAGTTGTTCTAGCATCATTTAATGAAAACCTTTCTTTGCTCCATTGTACTGCCTTTACTTCTCTCTCAAGGATCATTTGTCTGTTTTTATATGGGTCTATTTCTGGGTTCTGAATTCTGTTTTGTTGATCTGTTTGTTTATTCTTTTACCAGTACCACACTATCTTGATTACTGTAACTTTATATTAAGTTTTGATGTTGAGTAGGGTCAGTTCTCTGATTTTGTTCTTCTTCAATTTCCTTGGCTATTCTGGGTCTTTTGCCTCTTCATATAAATTACAGCATCAATTTCAATATCCATAAAATTACTTGCTGTGATTTTGATTGGCATTGCATTGAATCTGTATTTTCAGTTGGGAAAAACTGACATCTTAATAATATTATTTTCCTATTTATGAACATGTAATATCCATCTATTTAGTTCTTTGATTTCTTTCATCATAATTTTGTAAGCTTCCTAACGTAGACCTTGTACATATTTTGTTACATCTATACCAAACTATTTCATTTTTAGGGTGCTAATGTAGGTGTTATTATGTTTTTAATTTTAAAATGCACTTGTTCATTGCTAGTATATAGGAAAGTGATTGCTTTTGCATATTAACCTTTTATCCTATAATCTTGCTATACTCAGTTATTAATTTGAGGAGTTTTTTGGTCAATTTTTTCAGATTTTATACATAGACAACCATATTATTTGTGAACATAGTTTTATTTTGTTCTTCTCACTCAGTATACCTTTTATTTCCTTTTCTTGTCTTATCACATTAGCTAGGACTTCTGGTCAGTGTTGAAAAGGAGTGGAGAGAGGGGACATCACAGCCTTATTCCTGATCTTAGTGAGAAAACTTGTTTTTTAACATGACATCTGATGTTATCTGTAGGTATTTTTTTTAAGATTTTCTTTATTGAGCTGAGGTAGTTTTGCCCTATTCCTTATTTACTGAGAAGTTTGTTGTTATTGCTGTTCGTTTTTATCCTGAATGGATATTGGATTTTGTCACTTTTTTTCTATTTATATGATCATATATTCTTCTCAGCCCTATTAATGTGATGGATTACATTAGTTGTCTCTCAGATGTTGAACCATCCTTGCATAATGGAATAAATCCCACTTGGTTGTGGTGTCTAATTCTTTTTATACATTGTTGGGTTTGATTTATTAATTTTTTTTGTAGATTTTGCATCTATATTTATGAGAAATATTGGTGTGTATTTTTTTCTTGTAATATCTTTGTCTGATTTTGGTATTAGAGTAATGCTGTTCCATAGAATGAGAGGGAGAAGGAGAGTGAATCTCAAGCAGACTCCGTGCTGAGCCTGGAGTTGATGCAGGGCTCAGTCTCAACGCCCCTGGAGATCATGACCTAAGCTGAAACCAGGAATCGGATGCCTAACCAACTGAACCACCCAGGCATCCCTGTGTCTTTATATTTAAAATGGATTTCCTATAGACAATATATAGTTGGGTCTTGTAATTTGACTGACTCTGATAATCTCTGTCTTTTAGTTGTTGTATTTAGACCATTGACATTTAAAGTGATTATGCTATATAGTCGACCCTTGAACAATGCAGAGGTTAGGAGCAGTGATTTCCCCCACATGGTTGAAGTCTGCATATCACTTTTGACTCCCTAAAAACTTAACTACTAAAAGCCTACAGTTGACTGGAAGCATTACCAATAACGTAGATAGTTAATTAACACATTTTATAGGTTATATGTGTTATATACTGTATTCTTACAATAAAGTAAGCTGGAGAAAATAAATTGTTATTAAAAATCTGTGTATAAATGGACCTTCATAGTTCAAACCCATGTTGTTCAAGGGTCGACTGTAGTTGCTTTAATGTCTACAGTATTTGTTACTATTTGTTGCCTTTGTTTTTGTTCCTATTTTTGTCTTTCATACATTTTCTGCCTTTTGTAGGTTTAATTGAGCATTTTGTATGATTCCATTTTCTCTCTTTTCTTAGCATATCCATTATACTTATGATACTTAAATTAATTTTTATTAGTGGTTGACATAGGGTTTGCAATATACATTTACAGCTAAGCCAAGTCTAGTTTCAAATAACATCATATTCCTTCACAAGCAGTGTAAGTACTTTATCATAACAAAATATTCCCAATTCATTCCTCCTGTGTTTTGTGTCAATGCTGTCATTTATTTTACTTATACATAAACATGCATAAGCATATACCTATACCTAAGCATACATAATTAAATACATTGTTGATACTATTATTACAAACAAGCTTTTATCTATTAGATCAATTAATAATGGACTCTTAAAAAAGATTTTATTTATTTGAGAGACAGAGAACACAGAGGGAGAGTGAGAGGGAGAAGCAGACTCCCGCTGTGTAGGGAGTCCGGTGTGGGGCTCAATCCCAGGACCCTGGGATCATGACCTGAGCTGAAGGCAGATGCTTAACCAACTGAGCCACCCAGGCACTCTGTTAGATCAATTAATAATGAGAAAATAAAAATTTTTTTTACCCTCACTTATTCCTTCTCTGATGTTCTTCCTTTCTTTATGTAGATCCAAGTTTCTGACCTGTATAATTTCTCTGTTCTCTGCAGAATTTCTTGCAAAGCAGGTTCACTGGCAATAAATTCCTAGTTGTTTGTCTGAGAAAATCTTAAATTCTCCTTCATGTTTGATGGGTTATTTCTCAGGATACAGAATTCTAGGTTAATTTTTTTTCTCTTAACACTTTAAATATTTCACTCCACTCTCTTGCTTGCACGGTTTTTGAGTAGTTGGATATAATTCTTTGTTCCTTTGTAGGTAATGAGTTTATTCTTCTAGTTTCTTTCATGATTTTTTATCTTTGGTTTTTTGCAGTTTAAATATGATATTCCTGTATAGTTGGTGTTTTTTGTTTGTTTGTTTTCATTTATCCAGTTTAGTGTTTCCCAAGCTTCCTGGAACTGTCGTTTGTCATTTGACATTAATTTGGGGAAATTCTCAGGTGTTGCTTCAAGTATTTCTTCTGTTCTTATTTCTCTTTCTTTTCCTTCTGGTATTCCCATTATGCATATGTTACTCCTTTTGTTGGTGTTCAACAGTATTTGGATATTCTGTTCTGTATTTTTGTTTTTGTTTTCTCTTTTCTGTTTTGGAAATTTCTATTGACATATCCTCAAGCTCAGGGATTCTTTCTTCAGCTATGTCTAGTCTACTAATGAGCCCATCAAATAAAGGCATTCTTTATTTCTTTTGTAATGTTTTTGAACTTCAGCATTTCATTTTGGTTCTTTCTTAGGTTTCTCTATCTCTGCTTACATTGCCCACCTTTTCTGCTTTATCCATTTGGGTCCTAGCATCTTATTCATAATTGTTTTAAGTTCCTGGTCTGATTATCCCAACATCCCTGCCATATCTGAGTCTGCTTCTGATGCTTGTTCTGTCTCTTCAGTTGTCTTTTTTGCCTTTCAGTATATCTTTTAATTTTTTCTTGATAACCAGACATGATGTACTGGGTAAAAAGACACTGTAGTTAATAGGACTTCAGAATCTAACAGTAAGTTGTGGTAGGAGGGAAGCATTCTATAGCCCTATGATAAGGTCTCAGTATTTTTACAGACCTGTGCCTCTGAACCATGAACTTTACAAGTGCTTCTCAGTTTTGTTCCCCACCCATTATGTGGGAAAGGGTGGTTACAGTGGGTTGAGCATTTCTCTTCTCACATGTGGAAGACTAGAGCAGATCTGGGTATTTCCATTTCCTTAAATGGAAAGACTAGAGTGGGCTTTAGTTGTACATTTTCTCTGAATGGAAGGCTGGAGTGGGTGTTAGTTACATATTTTCCTTCCCCCAGGTCAGTTAGTCCTAATAAAACACCAATAGTGTCTTTTAAGGGTAGGCCTTATTAAGAAGAATAGATTGTTCTCACCTATTTTGAAATTTTTTGTTTGTTTGTTTGTTTTACCTTTCCCTTGACAGAAGTATGAGGAGATTTTTCTCTGATATTTACTGTGAGAGTCTGGTCAAGACCTAGAGGTAAAACTTATAAAATTATGGGAGCTCCCTTATGACTGGGACCCTGGATCTTTTTACTCTCAGACTTGTCCATTCCGAGCTTCTAGCAATTCAGCAATTATAGTTTAGATTTTCCTAGCCTGGTATTGGTTCCTGTAGAGGTTTCTTTGGAAAGTTGTGGTTGTCTGTACTTGCTTCTTTGTCTCTCCAATTTTGGAGGCATCGGTTTATCCTCTGATCTCACTTCTCTAATGGATCTAAGAATAGGTGTTGATTTTTCAGTTTGTTTGGCTTTTTACTTTTTGTAGGATAGAGTGACAACTTCCAAACTTTTTATATGCCAGGTCAGAAACCAGAATTCCAATGCTTTTTTTTTTTTTTTAGCATATACATTTTTAGATGTTTTTTTAGTGGTTGCCTGGGGATTACAAATATTGTCTTAATTTATAACAGTCTAGTTTGGATTAACTAATTTAATTTCAATAGTATGTAAACTTTGGCTTCTTTGTAGTTCTATTCTATCTTTCTAGTTGTTATTATCATAAAAATTACATGTTTATACATTATGTGCCCACCAACATATATTTATGATTATTCTTTATGCAATTGCCTTTTAAATTAGATAGGAAAAAATATTTGAAAATAAAAAAGTACATGTAAACTTTCTTTTATATTTACCTCTATAGTTTCTTTTGCTGTTACTTTTATTTCTGGACACAGAATAAAGTTACTGTCTTATGTCCTTTAGCCTGAAGAATTCCCTTTAAGATTTCTTATGTGGCAGATTTGATAGTAATAAATTCTCTCAGTTTTTGTTACCTGGAGATGTCTTAATTTCTCCATCATTTTATTATTTATTTATTTGAGTGTAGGTAACTCACAGTGTTACATTAGTTTCAGGTGTACAACATAGTGACTCCACAATTTCATACATTATGCTGTACTTAGTATAGCTACCAATATAATTGACTATATTCTTTATGCTGTGCCTTTTATATCTGTGACTTATTCATTCCATAACTGCAAGCCTCTATTTCCCACTCCCCTTCACCCACTTTACCCATCTCCCCCAACACTCTTCCCCTCTGACAACCATCAGTTTATTCTCTGTGTTTATAGGTCTGACTCTGCTTTTTGCTTATTTGTTTTTTAGATTTCGCATATGAGCAATATCATATGGTATCTGTCTTTCTCAATCTGACTTATTTCACTTGGTATAATACCCTCTAGGTCCATACATGTTGCTGCAAATGGCACAATCTTATATGGCTGTATAATATCTTCCCACATCTTCCTTATTCATTCATCTGTCAATGAACTCTTAGGTTGCTTCCATATCTTGGCTATTGTAAATAATGCTGCAATAAGCGTAGAGGTACATATATCTTTTTGAATTAGTGTTTTCATTTTCTTTGGGTAGATAGTAGTGGAATTATTGGATCATATGGTATTTCTGTTTTTAATTTTTTGAGAAACTCATTTTTTTTTTAAAGATTTTATTTATTTATTTGAGAGAGAGAATGAGATAGAGAGAGCATGAGAGCGGGGAGGGTCAGGGGGAGAAGCAGACTCCCTGCTGAGCAGGGAGCCCGATGTGGGACTCGATCCCAGGACTCCAGGATCATGACCTGAGCAGAAGGCAGTCGCTTAACCAACTGAGCCACCCAGGCGCCCGAGAAACTCATTTTTAAAGGATAAATTTTCTGGATAGAGAATTAGTTCACAATTCTTTTATTTCAATACTTTAAATATGTCATCTCAGTGATTTCTGGCTTTCATGGTTTCAGAGTAAGAATTAGCTTTTAATCTTAATTGAGAAATTCTTGTACCCAATGAATCTCTTTTGCTGTTTTCAAAATCCCCTATTTGTCTTTGGTTTTCAGTAGCTTGATCAGAATGACATGAATCTCCAAGTTTATCCTACTTGGAATGTGTTGAGCTTTTTGAAAGTGTAGATTAATGTTCTGGAAGCTTTAGTCATTATTTCTTTAAATATTCTTTCTATGCCTTTCTCTTTCTTCTCCTTCTGGAACACACATTATTCACATATTGATATGCTTGATGGTGTCATATATGTCTTTGAGACTCTGTTCATTTCTCTTTATACTTTTTTATTTTTGTTTCTCAGATTGGATAATCTCAACTAATTTATCTTGAAATTTGATTTATAGTCTCTATTTGGTAAGACTTCATTTTCATACTTCCTTTTTAGTTCTTTAGACATAGTTTTCTTTAGTTCTTTGAACGCATTTAAAATAGCTTATTTAAATTCTTTTCTCTAGGAAATCTAATGTCTGGGCTTCCCCTCAGGAACAGTTTTTATTGATTATTCCCTGCCCCCCACCTCACCCCCCCCGGTGGATGGGTCACATTTTCTTTTTCCTTTGCCTGTCTCATAATTTGTTGTTGAAAGCTGGATATTTTAAACAATATAATGTGGCAACTCTAGAAATTTAATTTTCTCCCCTCCTCAGGGCTTGTTGTTATTGCTAGTTGTTGAGTGACTTTTCTAAACTGTATCTGTAAAATCTGTATTCTGTGTCATGTGGGGCCATTGAAGTCTCTGCTCAGTTAGCTTAGTGGGTTACTAATGCCTAGACACAGATTTCCTCAAACAACTAGAACCAGGAGGTCTCCCAGTCTTTGTTGAGGGACTCAGTGTTCATTTGGGGGCATGCCTTCAACACTCAATCTGGCAGGTAAAAATTCTTACTTGTTTGCTCATGTGGAGCCTCAAAGTCAGCCAGAATTGAGAGTTTAGGACCTTCTCAGGTCCTGAACATACACACAGTCTGAGGCATGTGCACATGTATGAGGAATATATTGAAACTTTTCAATATTTGTATGGATATCTCATTTCTCAGCTTTTCCTTTTAAACTGTTTTGGTTAGCCTATTTTTTCCCCAACTGTTACACATGACTGCAGGCAGCCACAAAAGTTAATAATTTTCTCTTACTGTTTTTGACAAATACTCTCTAGGGAAGGTCTTCTCCTACTGAGTGAGCTCAAAATGAGATCAAATAAAGACAATGTTACAAGTAGAATCTTCCAGGGAGTCACCAGACATGTTGAAAAAGAATCGTTCTCTGAGAATGAACTTTGAAAGAATTCCAGCTACTTTCTGCCTCCTCCTGTGACTGCAGTAGTGTTGGTTTTGCCATGATTCAGGCTGTTAGTTTCAGTATGAAGTTGAAGGGGGTAGGAGGAGTAGAATACTGCAAGTTAAAATGTCAAAAAATTTGCTGATCTTACCAAGATTTAGCCATTTTTTCTTTAATAAATGCTCCCCAGATTACTGTAATCCTTCTGCTAATTTCCAGAGTTCTGAAAAAATTAATTCTGACCATTTATTTTTAACCAGTTTCTCCACTGCTTTTTTCAGAGGTCCTTATTCTACCATTCTACCATATTTGCTGACATCATCTATCCTACTATGTTAAAGTAAAGTATATTAATAGAGATCCTTAATTTCTCATTGTAATTTCAAAGCTTTGAGGAAGATGGTCATAACCTTGGGCAAGGGTGCCCATAATGATTTCTTTGCAAATAAAGATGCTGTACTGAAAAACGATACCCAGACTTTGATCAGTAAATAGAGCTTTATAGATGCAGCTCCAGCAAGTGGAAGCTCAAGCAACAGTCAAGAAAGGAAAGCTTTGTAGAGATTTGGTGAGGATACTTTTAGGGGACAAATGAAGCTGATTTTTGCCAAATTGTGAATGGGGAACTAAACTTGCAATATATATCACTGGTTGCATTCTGTGTTAATGTTATATTTCCATATGTCTCTATTTTGTCATTTCAAAAACTGTCCAGTATATTAAAAAATAAAAAACAATTATTTAAGTTCTTTATGGACATAAACATACTACTTTAGAAGTGCAATTTGTTCTTTTGGAAGACAGCCCTTTTGACTGAGCCTTTTTCTGAGTTAGAAAATGTGCCATTTTTGCCAAGCACAACAAAAATACATTCTGATATTTGGTAGTGGATTACATTATCCCCATAGATTGGTAACTCATGTAATGTTTGGGTTGTAGTGAAGTTCCAAATATCTGAATTACTTCCTGGAAGGATCCTTATGAAGCATGAATACTAACTGCCTTCTCTTTAAACATAATAAATTTCCTGGAAGTGTTACAAGGAAGAAATACGTTTTTCTGATAATCAGAGTCCCCATCCCCTCCCACCAACAGCAAGTTTACATAAGTGTCTCTAAACTATGTCCAAGAAAGGTTGTGGTTGCATCTCTAAAACCACTGTTAAAATTACATAGCCGCATTCAAGTTTTCTGTTTGAATTTTAAAATTCTGTGAACTTTATTACTGTATAAGAAGAATATTGCTGGAGAGAGGAAGTGTGTAAGAAATGTGATAGTAAAGCTTAGAGATGGAACATCCTCTGTTACCCTACACACACTCAAATTAGAATCCTGACGACGTGCTGAACACTGTTCTAAATACTTTTACATATAAAACTTTTCTAAACACTTTTATATATATGTATATAATATTCATAATATATATGTGTGTATGTCTATGTATATACATATATATATATGTAATGAATTGAATTAACATTTACATATGAGAAAACAAGGAACTTGCCCAAGGCCAAATGGTGGGTAAGTGGTTGCATTGAATCTATGCTAGCACTGTCTAATATAATATAAAATGTAATGTGAGACTCTACATTCATGTTCATTCATTTAAGTTCGTTTATGTGGCTATTCTAGGAGGCTTCAGTTATTTGACACATGCCCACTCCATAAAGTTCCTCCTTAGTGAATGATCTGAGAGTGACAGAAAGCCCAAGATGGAAATCATAGTCTTCTATAACCTAATCTCAGAAAAGAAATACCATCACGTCCGCTATATTCTTTTGATCACCCAGACAAATGCTGGTACACTCTAGGAGGAGACTGCACAAGGGTGTGACTACCAGGAGGCAGGAATCCCTGGGGACTATCTTGGAGGCTACCTGGCACAGATATTTAAATAAGTAAAAAAAAAACAGCAAAAAAAGACAAAAACACAGAGAGCAAGAGAGATGTAAAATTAATTTTAATAAAATATTTTATTAAAAATATATAACTAAAGTATTATCCTTTTGACATGTAATCAGTATAAACATTATTGAGATATTTTGCATTTTTCTCATGCCACATCTTTAAAATCCAGCTGTATTTTCCCCCCATAGTACATCTCAGTTCAGGCTATGCTAATTTCAAGTAACCATATTTCAAATGCTCAGTACAGTACCTCTAACAGTGGTACTGTATTGGAGAGCACCAATACGGATGCAGTGTGGCTCCAGAGTCTGTGCTCTGAAGCACTTCTTGCTTAAGTGTAGAAAAAGAGTGAAATGGTCTTTTTGTCAACCAACATCAGTGTTAGGATGAAGATCCACAGATCCCTTGGATATGTGGCATCCTTTCTAATTTTTCTGTTATATGCAGTAAATATTGTAATATTAAAATGATCTAAATTGATCCCTCTCCTAAAAAAACATGAAATAGGAATTTTTAGATGACTGTTAGAAAATTCATTAAATATAAAATTTCCTTCATATGTTTAATGGATTTAAATCATGTTTTAAAGACAAGTTTCAGGCAGTGCTTCCTACTTAAAAGAATTTCTATCAGATAAAGGGATAAATGAATTTTATTTGTCAAGTGGGCAGTCCATTCCTAAGCAGCCATATAGCTGCCATGCTGAATTGCCACTCTTCCATAAATACGGTCAGTATTGAAACAGTGAACCCAAATGAACACAGCAGGTTAGTTCTCATGCCATAACAGACAGCATTGTCTTCATGTCTTAGTGTCCTTTGAACCCCGTGTTTCATGGGGGTGATGATAGAGTAGGACCCAGTGGGTGCTAAATGCACAGCAGAGAAACACTAAGTTTAGGAAATCCCAAACATGTGAGGGGCTGTTGGCAAAGCTGCCAGTCTTTGGCCCTTAGGAAGACATTGTTTTTATTATCCTGGAATGTAAGAAACTCTTCTTTAGGGAGAAGGAAGAAGACTTTGCTATCTTAGCATGTCTCTCAGGAGAGATATTCTCTATTATCTTTATCCTGGTCAGGAAACAAAACCTCTAGCTTCTGAAGCATGTAGACATGCCACGGAGCATGTAGACATGCCACGGAGAATTAGCTCCCAAAATATCTCTCTCTCTTATGAACAGTAAGATTCTTTTCAAAATCATTTGAAATATAAATGAGAAAAATAAGAAAAGTACTAGGAATAATCAGTGGCAAAAATTGGATTAATAATAGAATTATTTCTTCAAGAAATTGATTAAGATTAAATGACTGAAATTTATGAAACCTGTTCTTTTATGCCTTATGAAAAATACTTAATACATTCACTTTTTCAAAATGAATTTTCCCACTGTTTCATTTGAGAAACTGTGTACTTAATTGCTAGACAACGTAAAATACATTCAGTGGTCATTCATTTTGTGTTTTATGTACCATTGAAATGATTAAATCTTTCATGTTTAGCTATTTTATGTTTAGCTATCTTATGATTTTAGGTATTTCTTTATTCAACCAAAATATCAGTTTCTTAAAGGACCTGATAGGAAAAATGTTATGCAAAAAATATTTAAAATATATTTAATGGCTTTATAGTTGAATAACCTTTTTATCTTTTTTTGTATGTGAAGGACTTTTGTTAAAAGAAGCAAGATATAGGGCATGTATTGCTCCTATTTTTCCATCTGGATGTTATGATGACGTATGATTCAGAGAAGCCCTAAATAGGGTTTTTTGCCTTTTGGATAATTTGCTATTCGGGGCACCATGGGGTATTTTTCCAAATTTTCTGGGTCAACTTCTCTTAAGGCATCTCTTCCCACTGTGCTCACTTAGGCAAAATAAATTGAGCTATGTCTTTTATACAAAATATTTTCCTAAACAAAAAGGGGTATTCTGCATATACTGTGCAAGAAAATTTGAAGTAATCTACACAAGAAACTCAGACTTTTACATTAATTTTCATTTCCTTGGGGAGGGGGGCTATTTTTCTTCTATTCTTTAGCATGTGATCAATTATTTCTCTAAGTCCTTGGGCTTTAGATAACTAAAATGTGTATTATCTGGAAGACAAAGAGACTTTGAAGTTCTAGGTTAAAATGTTCTTTTCACTCACCTTAGTACATGTTAGCATCAGGCCAGAATTGTGTCAGAAAGACTATTTTAAAATAGGCTTTTCTACAACTTGCAGTGTTCTATAAGTTTTCATAGTATTGCTATTTTATGTACATCTTCTAAAAATCTGTCTCATCACAGTTTGCTCTTCCCGTCTCCTTTTGCATGTGCATAATTCCTCTAAAGATCTTTATAGTATTATTTCAATGGTGTCACCATAGAGGGACTCTCATGAGAGGAATCACTTGTCCTTAAAGCATTGTCTACCCGGGTCTTCAGTTCCTTGACTCTCTTAACTGAACACTGATAAAGCACACGACTATATACCAAATTACGTATTAATAATTTAGTGGTTCTGCCATTGGAACAAAAGCTTTTTTTAAATAGACTTTACTTTGAAGAACAGCTTTAGGTTCACAGCAAAGCTGAACAGAAGGTACACAGATTTCCATATGCCCACTGCCCCCAAGTCTACATAGCATCCGCCATTATCAACACCTCATACCAGAGTAGCACACTTGTTACAATTGTTAAGCCTACCTTGATACATTAGAAACACCCAAAGTTCACGGTTTACATTATGGTTCCCTCTCGATGTTGTACGTTCTGTGGGTTTAGACAAATGTATAATGACATATATCTATCATTACAGAAGTATCACAAAGTATTTTCACTGTCCTAGCAACCCTCTGTGCTTCTCCGGTTCATCCTTCCTCCTCGATAACCCCTGGCAACCACTGATCTTTTTAGTTTCCATAGTTTTGCTTTTTCCAAAATGTCATACAGTTGGAATCATGGAGTATGTAGCCTTTTAAAGATTGGCTTCTTAAATTTAGTATTATGCCATCAAGTTTCCCCCATGTCTTTTCATGGCTTAATACCCATTTCTTCTTAGTGCTGAATAATATTGCATTATGTGGATATACTATAGTTTATTTATCCATTCACCTACTACAGGACATCTTGGTTACTTCTAAGTTTTGGTAATCAAATAAAGCTGCTGTAAACGTCCATGTGCAAGTTTTTTGTATGGACATAAGGAACACAACTTTTTAAAGTTATAAAATGTATTGATTTTTTTCAATTTTACAAATACCACATACATCTTGTAGAACATAAGAAAATGCAGGGAAGTGAATTAAAGCTCCCTATAATCTCATCACCAGAGCTATCTAGCATTAATATTTGGTACATTTTCTTCCTTTGTTTTTGAGTGCATTGAACACATGCATACATACAGAAATGTGTTCTAAGATAATGGGAAATAAGCCTGTTTCAGAGGACTTGCCCATGTCATCAAATATTCTTTAGAACATAATTTTTATTTTCTAATAGTTTTTCATATGTATATATCGTAATTAATAAATCCATCTCAAACATGTTCATTCATGCAATTTATGCTATTAAGAGCAGCCTTTTAACTGAAGTTTTGTCTGCACTTCTGCTTATTACAATAATTTCATATACATGAAGTTATGACTTCAGAAATAAAAATGTTTTTAAAGGTTTTGGTGTGTTTGCCAAATCACATTCTGTAAATACTCTGCCAATTTACATTCCCCCAGGACCTAATGAAAGGACCAATCTGACTGCTTTTTTGAATCTGCTGCTTAACTACTTATCCCTTCCCCTTCTGATTTTTAAAAAATTAACAGCTTTATTGAGCTATAATTTATATAGCATAAAATTCAGCTGTTTAAAGTATATAATTCAGTAGTTTTTAGTATCCCTATCTCAGTTTTTTTGTTTGTTTTTAGCAACATGGATTTAAAAACCTTTAAAATCCTAGAAAATGCAGGGCCTGACACAAGGTGGCAAAAGGTCACACTGTCAGCAGTGCAAGTGAATTTAGCAGGATGACAGAATAAAAAATGTATAGAAAACAAATATATATACAAAATATGCACATAAACAAATATGTATTTATATATAGAAGAATATATAAACTCAGTCATTACTTCCCAATTATAACCATTTAGAATTTGTAAGAATAATCTATTTAAAATAGCAAGGTAAAAGCATAGAACAACTAGGCTTAATATTTTTATAACCTAGTATAAGAAATATTAGAAAACTTTAACTTATGATTTACTTATTTACTTAAAAATATTGTAAAAGCTTACCTATTTATTAAAAATAAAAAGACATTTTAGGTGCTTGAATCAGAAAACTGAATATTTTGTGTGTGTGTACAAATTGCACATGAATTAATTTGTAAGATGAACACAATGGTAAACATAATTCCCATATTATAATCATAGTTATTATTATGTTGGCTCTTAAGAAACTGATTCTAGGGCGCCTGGATGGCTCAGTCGTTAAGCGTCTGCCTTCGGTTCAGGTCATGATCCTGGGGTCCCAGGATCGAGTCCCACATCGGGCTTCCTGCTCGGCAGGAAGCCTGTTTCTCCCTCTCCAACTCCCCCTGCTTGTGTTCCTGCTCTCGCTATCTCTCTCTGTCAAATAAAGAAAATCTTAAAAAAAAAAAAACAAAAAACTGATTCTAAGGTTCATTTGGGAGAATGAACAAGTGAAAATATCCAAGAAAATATTTTAAAAAACAAAACAATAAGGGAATATTTATCCTGACAATATTAAAACCTATTATGAAGTTATAGTAGATTATACTGATTATTACTTATAGAAAATCAAAAGTTGAATTAATTAATAGCAGTGGTACTAGTTATAGAAGCATCAGAGCAATGCTTTGAATTTGACTCTAGTGACTGAACTTAATTAAGCATTCGTTTATAGCTCTGAGGTAGACCTTAATATAGAGTATTACTTTCTATTTGATGAAGTTGGTACTGCACATCTGAGCTTAAGGAAAGAGTTATTTAGTAAATTATTGTAGTATGGTTATCAATTTAGAAAACAATAAATGAAATTGGATCATCATCTTAATACCACATAGCAAAGAAAAGTTGAAGTAGATGAAAAAGTTACATTTTAAGTAAAACTGTTTTATTTGAAACAAGTTTCAGATTATAAATATAATGAAAAACCATAAAGAAACAATGTATTTTATTACACAAAATGGAAATTACTGCATATCAGAAAAGTAAAAACAGTAAAAAAAAAAAAAAGGTTAATAACAAACTGACACAATTTCCAAAAGACTAGATAGCACTAAAATGTAAAACAAAAGAAATCAATTAAATTTTTTTTTTAAAGATTTTATTTATTTATTTGACAGAGAGACACAGCGACAGAGGGAACACAAGCAGGGGGAGCGGGAGAGGGAGAAGCAGGCTCTCCACCGAGCAGGGAGCCCGATGCGGGGCTCGATCCCAAGACCCTGGGACCATGACCTGAGCCGAAGGCAGACGCTTAACAACTGAGCCACCCAGGCGCCCTAAAAGAAATCAATTAAATAGTCTAGTATAACACTAATTGGGAAACACTAATTGGACATTGGACAGAAGAAACTCAGATGGCTTATAACCACATATAAATTAGTTTGGAGTCAGTGTAAATTAAAATAATAATGACAACTTTTCCATGTATTTGTTAACTAAGCTTTATGGTTATGATAATAAAATTGAGAAAGATACTGTCAAATGGTGACTCTCAAACCCAACCGAAGGGTGTATAGAATGTTATAACCTTTCTGAACATAAATGTGATATTCTGTTTTGAGAGCCATCTGCCACTCAATTGGCAAGTGTCTCTTTTGTGCATGTACAGAGATAGTGATTGATGACAGAGATACACTTATGTCCTGATCCCTGGTCTCCTGGATCTAGTAGTCTGCCTGCAAAAAGGCCTTTTATTCAGTGGTTCCACATATTAAAATAAACTCTAAGGGAATAATCATCTTAGAATTATTTGTAATAGCAAAATAATGGAATCAATTTAAATGCCCAATAGTGCAGAAAAAGATAAGTATGATACATTCCTTATGACATTATAGCCACTGGAAATCATATTTATGAAAAATACTTTAAAACATGAGGTTTAATCATGGTTCAGTGTTTAATGAAATAAGTGGAATCCAAATGAATGTATATGATATAGTTTCAATGTTGTTAAGACACTTGTGTCTCTACCTATCAATATGTATGTCAAAATTGAAAAAAAATACCAGAATTTTAAGACTGGATGATCTCCTTGATGTGTTTTAGTGCATCAATTTATTAATTTCCTTATTTATAGAGTTAGGAAATAATCAGTGCTCTTTATGTCATAAAATTCTTCCAAGAAATAAATAAATGAAATGAAGTGATCATTAAGTGTGTACTACAAACATTGGTCTATAGAAACTACTCTATGATTTTGATTCTTATTGTTAATCTTCTTATCTTTTAAAAATTTAGAGGGGCTCCTCTGTTTCATGAGACCCAGTATGGGGTTCTTAAGAATTTCAGCTCTATCTTCCTTATTATGAAAATAACCTTTCTGGCTTTTGGGGGCATTTAGTCTATTATTCTTAGTTTTTGATGGTGTGGTTAGTTTTCATCTTTTTCTCTCACATTCTGTGTCTCTTTGCAAAAGAAAGAGAAGTTAGGGACTTTCATGTCTAGGCTGCTAGATAGTGTTATTTTAAATTCCTCTTGATGGCATATGAACCATATAAAACTATTAATTCATTTATCTTCACTGTCTAAAGTGATCAACAATAGCATGTTCAGTCTCTCCAGTCTTTCCAGCAAGCTACCGTCTGGGCCAATCTCTGAATAGCCTGGGGCTGTTCCATAGGCATTTCCTGCACCAGATCTCCCAATACTCTAAGGAAACTCATCTCAGAACTTCTTAGGAACTCTTGCTGACTAGGTACCAGGTCAGATCTTCTGTATCGGATCTAGCAAGCTGCTCTCGAGAGCAAATCCAGTGGCCGTAGAGGTGGGCTAACCATCTGAAGAACCCATTGCCAGTTTTCAAATTCACATCATTCAGGTTGCCTTTTTGTTGCCTAGTAATCTGGAAGCAAAAGGATGTGCCTGGGAAGGAAACGTTCCCTTTTTATATGCTGGCGAATTTAGAAAAAACAAAGTTCCGTTTTCTTTATCGTGCAAATCAAAATCTATTTAAATCATAAGCTCTGAAATCCATTTAAAACTTATGGTTACATCAGGAAATTATATCTCTTCCTAATTTGAATTTAATGTAAACTGATTTTTAATTGTTTCATGTAACCACGAGTAACAGATATTTTTGAACACTGCATGGTAAAAATCAGCAAATATGTCAGACAAAGCACAACATTAAAGGAAATACCACAGCATATGTTGACAGTTATAGAAGGATTGCTGCTGTTGTCACCCTTCACACCAGAATAATTTTTTCAATATTTACCTCCCATGTGTAGAGAAGGAAACATATGGGGCTTTACATAATCGTAAGCATAAACAGGTGGCTACTTAGGTACATTTAATTTGCAGGCAGCAGCAATACTGAAAAATGCAATCAGCACCACATGGCTCCCCAATTCCTTCCACTAACATTCCATTAGCAAAATTAAGATCATTAAAATAGAGGGAGGGTATACTCCTCAGTCAGTTGGCTTCGACTACCTTTCAGGGCCATGAATAAAACACATTTTCAAAAATGCCTTGGCATTTTGCTGTTTCTTTTGTTCAAGGGAACTTCAGCAACTGTATAATGTGTACCTTGTGAATAACTACAAGCAGCACAATATTTGCATTTAAAATGTGCTTACATCTCCCTATAATCTGCTCATTATTGGCATAAAATTATGGTGGTTAAATTCTAAGCAATTTGTCAAAGCATGGGTCAGACAAACTCTTCAGAGCAGAGACAGTCCACCTTAAGAGGTCACCTAAGGCTCATTTCCATATTCTAACACTCTGGCAAAATCCGTAGAAATGATTGTTGCTAGGATTTTTTGCTCAGTCTGTGTCAGATGCTAAATTGTAGATTCTCTCAACTGATTTGATCCAGATTGGAATATTTACTTTGTCCTCTTTGGCCCTGTAAATACTAATCTCTCTGACCTTATAACCATCCTACAAAGGTTTAGAATTCCAGAATAAAAGAAAATAAGGAGAAAGAATAACTGTTATTATTATTTTGCTTTTTTGGTGCTTGCTATGTGTATGTGTGAAGTATTATCAGTATTGTCTAAACATGTTACACGTATCAACTCATTTAATCTTCACAATGACTTTATGAGGTAGATGATATAATTTTCACCATTATGCAGAAAAGGAAATTAATTGTGGCCCTGGAGGGTATAAGTTCTTGAGTTTACACAGTGATGAAAGGACTGAGCCAGAAGTAAACCCAGGCTGTTGAAATGAATAATTAACACTTTTAAAACCACTCCATTTTACTACTGGGATAGTTGTGTATTGCTCGCCCTGCAAATTCTATTGCCTAAAGTCACCCAAGGCCAGAAATAATAAATGTGTAGTATTTTTGAAGAACCTCCTAAAAAAAGCCTAGTGAGAGATTTTGAAGTGGCTGAAGTCTGTGGGGTTCTTTCCCGTCCCAATGCCTCTGTGTGTCTTCCTGGAATACAAGGGGCAGTGTTCTGCACAGTCCAGGGAGCTGTGCGCTTGCCCAGGTTTATGAGAAGTTCTCACATTCTCTCTCCTCCCCCTAGTCTGTTACTTATCCTCACTGCTTGGGGGAGAGAAAGCTTTAACATGAACAAGTATGTATGACACATTTGTTAGTAACCTTAGATTATAACAGAACTTTAGACATAGATGTCAAGTTATATCATTGGATTTCAAGACCTAAGATTATTAATGTAAATTATTTGTTAAACAACCCAAATGTGTTAAATATTATGTAGTTACTCCTTTCAAGGAGTTTAAATGTTACTGGGAAAAGATGTTTTTTGCTTGTTGGCTTTTTTTGTTGTTTTTTTTGTTTTTTAATGCAAAGTTTGAACCAAAAAGGTAAAGATGAATCGAAAGGTTTTATGATTTATTCTTTTTATCTCCAGGTGAAAGAACTATTAAAAACTGCTAATAGCTATTATAGACAATTTTGATCCCATTGTAAATGTAAAGGCATTCAAACACAGGAATTCTACAGTCTCAATCTCATCTAACATTTAACAAATGTGGTCACCATCTTTGATATGGCCCCTGCCCTCCCAAATACTCAGTATTGCTATGCAAAATTTTCTTATCATGAACTTGACTTTCTTTAACATTTCTTGTTTCTGCTGTTCTATCAAGACTCTTTTGTCTTCTATGAAGATTCTTGGAGTCACTCATTTGTTGATGATGTTATTATTATTATTATATATATCTCAATACTTTGCTCAAGAACTTTGAGTTTTTGCTTTGGTAAGGTATTTCATGCACCCCATATCAGTCTGAAGTTGGATAAAGATGCTTGAGCTAGAATTTCTCATGGAAATACTGGATTTGGGGTAGTCTTGAAAAAGGTACTTTTTGTAGGATATGCTGACCTAAAAAATGTCTTGGAAACATAACAAAATGATAGAAAAGCCACAGGAGGCATGTGAAATGGAAAATCTTTTTAGACAAGTGTAAAATAATGAGGATGTTTAGGAATTTGACTGCAGAACAGAGTGCAGTTAAAATTTTTAAAGAAGCAGAAGCACACACCCACAAAAATAAGTGAGATGCACTTTGCATCATTGGCAGAGAGACAAGACACATAATCAAAATTTGTAGTGGTCTGATTCATCTCCAAATCTTCTTCTTCACATAGCTCAGTTAATTAGAAATTTTTGAACATACATCTCAAATATCTGTGTATTTATTCAAAATTGTATGTGCGTCTTTGACATATCTTTACTTGCACTTTGAAGGCAAATTTCTTTGTAATGATCGTGGAAATGAATCCACATTTTGATAACTTTGAGATGATAAAGAAGTTTCAACCACTTTTTATATGTTATTAGAGTATCATTGTCTTACCTCAAAATATGGCTAAAGAAAAGTTTGAGTGGGAGTAGAAATGTCAACTCTTTCATTTCTTTGTTGTTCACCTGTGTTTATATTAGTTTTGTTTTCAATACATGGTTTCTTTGCAGGATGTGTATAAAGGCATTTATCCGTTTTGTGAGAATTACTTTCTTTAAAAACTATAATAATGTATTCTGAAAACCCACTTATATATGGCCAGGTGACTTGCAGCACACTGGGAGTACATGAGCCTGTGTGGGCAGCATGGTCAACCCCTTCATCCCCAAGTCTCCCTCAGAGGCCTCACCTAATCTACAGGCACCTGGCCATCTGACACATGGACAGATGAGACTAGTGCCAGTCAACATCTTAAATATCAGTGAAGTTCACTTTCTTATGTTGCTTGATTTAAAAAGTTCTAGGACTTTCTGCACCCAAAAAGAGGGAAGCTTCTTCATTAGCTAATGAAAGGCTGGACAAACAGTTTATGATTTACAATAATAATGAAAGAGTGAAATGTGTAACTCTGTGATTAAGCCCTTGAACTTTAGAGACACAAAAACCTACTATGTATCTTGTGAGCTATGGGGTAATAGAGGATTTATGGCATCTCTTCAAACTTTCATGTTCTTTCATCTGTGAAATGTTTGTGTTTTATTTGTAGCTACCTTATACTACAATTATGAAAATTAAATATCATACATGTACATTCCCAGCACATTCTAAGCTGTATATTTTAATAATCCTATTTTTTGTTTGTTTTTACATTATTTTATTTTTCATCATGATAAGTGTACTATTCAATCCCCATCACCTGTTTCCTCCATCCCCCCACCGACTCCCCTCTAGTAACCATCAGTTTGTTCTCCATAGTTAAGTCTGTTTCATGATTTCTTTCTCTCTGTCTCTTTTTTCCTTTGCTCATTTGTTCTGTTTCTTAAATTCCACATATGAGTGAAATCATATGGTATTTGTCTTTCTCTGACTGCCTTATTTTGCTTAGCATTGTACTCTCTAGCTCCATCCATGTTGTTGCAAATGGCAAGATTCACTCTTTTTTTTATGGCTGAATAATATTCCAGTATACATATACCACACCTTCTTTATCTGTTCATCTATCAGTGGACACTTGGGCTGCTTCCATAATTTGGCTGTTACAAATAATGCTGCTTTATAGGGATGCATGTATCCCTTTGAATGAGTATTTTTATATTTTTGAGGTAATTACCCAGTAATGCATTTCCTGGATCATAAGGTAGTTCCATTTTTAACTTTTTGAGGAACCTCCATATTGTCTTCCACAGTGGATGCACCAGTTTGCATTCCCATCAACAATGAAAGAAAGTTCCTCTTTCTCCACATCCTCCCAACACTTTTGTTTCTTGTGTTTTTAATTTTAGCCATTCTGACAGGTGTGATAGCTCATTGTAGTTTTGTTTGTATTTCTCTGATGATGAGTGATGTTCAGCATATTTTTATGTGTGTTTTGACCATCTGTATGTCTTCTTTGGAGAAGTGTCTGTTCTTGTCTTCTGCCCATTTTTAATTGGATTATTTGTTTTTGGGGGTGTTGAGTTGTATAAGTTTTTTTATATGTATTTTAGATACTAACCCTTTATCAGATATGTCATTTGCAAATATTTTCTGCCGTTCAGTAGGTTGCCTTTTAGTTATGTTGATTATTTCCTCTGCTGTGCAGAAACTTTTTATTTTGATGTAGTCCCAATAGTTTATTTTTGCTTTTTTTTCCCTTGCTTCAGGAGACATAGCTAGAAAAACATTGGTACAGCCGATGTCAGACTTTCCATCTGTGCACTTGTCAAGGGCTTTTATGGTGTTAAGTCTCACTTTTAAGTGTTTAATCCATTTTGACTTTTTTGTGTGTGTGTATGGTAAAAGAAAGTGGTCTAGTTTAATTCTTCTGCATCTTGCTGTCTGTTGCAGAGACTGTCTTTTTCCCATTGTATATTCATTCCTCTTTTGCTGAAGATTAATTGACCATATAACTGTGGGTTTATTTCTGGGTTTTCTATTGTGTTCCATTGATCTATGTGTCTGTTTTTGTGCCAGTACCATATTGTTTTAATTATTACTGCTTTGTAATATAACTTGAAGTCTCAAATTGTAATACCTCCAGTTTTGTTTTTCTTTTTCAAGATTGCTTTGGCTATTCAGGGTCTTTTATTGTTCCATACAAATTTTAGGAATGTTTGTTCCAGTTCTGTGAAAAATGCTGTTGGTATTTTGATAGGGATTGTATTAAATGTGTAGATTGCTTTGGGTAGTATAGACATTTTAACAATATTTGTTCTTCCAACCCATGAGCATGGAATGTCTTTCCGTTTCTATGAATCATCTTGAATTTCTTTCATCAGTGTTTTTATACTTTTCAGGGTATAGGTCTTTCACCTCTTTCGTTACCTTTCTTTCCCCTCAAATACAGTACTGTGATCATTTTGATGATATATCTGTAAAATGTGAATAATAGAATTTATGTGTCTGAATGCAGTCTTTTGAGGTCTTTTGAGGACTTTCTCATACGTAGCTATATATATATATATTGCTCTTTATCCTTTGAGTAAAGCACATATAATCACCACTGTTTTGTGTGTTCCCCTTTTTGCCTCTTAAATGTCTGATTAGTTGGGACCCAAAGATTCCAGTGAGTCAATGTATATAACTTTGTATATAACACAGCTATATTATTGCCTACAACAACAATCTGGTGCTACTGTCTTGCTCTTGGCATTCTTAGGTGGTGGCTGATTCCTCCCCCTCTGTCATAGCTCAGCTGTTATGCTCTGTATAGTGAAATTTCAGGCAGGAGTGTTGCCTGTGGCTTTTATCCTACCGTCCACTGTAGAAAATGTGTACATATTTCATGCTTGACACTTACCACTTACCTCTCAACAGATCATCCGTCTTAACTTTAACAAAATAGATAGTTTTTGAGTGAATGGGAAAAAAAATTATGACTGTTACTGAATGTTAATTTTTAATCTCTTAGATATTCCAGGGAAGAGGGAACCATAGGATTTGGAATTGGGATGTTGCATTTAACAACTAGGATACTTCCAAGCTTTTAGAGAACAGACTATCTGATTATTTACACTGTATTGGGCCATTACTTTCAGAGAATTAGTAGGCAAAGTTCACTCTAAGATTCCTTATCTCAGAGATGAAGGGAATATATTTGGTTGGAACTGGGAAAGCAAGCTAGAGTTCAGCCTATGAAAAAGATTGTGAAATCCTCATGATGATCTTATGTTATATATATTAAAGAATATTGTGAGGGTGCCTGGCTGGCTCAGTTGGTGGAGCATGCAACTCTTGATCTCTGGGTCATGAGTTCAAGCACCCCATTGAGCATGGAACCTACTTAAAGAAAAACTAAAAAAAATAAAAGTAACTTAAAAAGAATATTGTGATATACAGTTAGAAATTTTAATTTTTAAAATTACTCCCTATTTGGGTGGGAATTGATGAGATAAAAAAAAGTAGAAAAAAATCTGATGAGCATAAATTATGCACAGTGAACCAGGAACCTACTCTTGTTCTTCTTACACTGGAGGTCTGGAAAGGCTGATTCATGCAAAGGGAGAACTGGCTAATGAGACCCATATATATATTTTGTGACTTGGAATAAACATGTTTTCCTGAGCAATGTCCTTGTAAGTTATATGCAGGATGGGGAGGCAGCCTAGTACGGTGGCAGGAGCATAAGACTTGGATGTCAAAGGTCTGATTTGGGATTCTAGAGCCATGACAATGAAAATCATGACCATTTTTATGTCCTTCAGTAATAACATTTGTTTTATTGTCCTTAAAAGATTATTGTCAGGATAAATGATGCATGAAAAAAAATCTTTCAAACTTGTAAATTTCCAAACAAATTTCAGTTTTTACTACTAATAATAATTACAGATCATTAACAAGTGGTTAAAATTATAAGCTCTCCAAAAACTTAAGATTCAGAGATAAGATCTTAAAGACTAAATTTACTCATCAGTTAATTTTCAATAGATCAATAATTGCATTTCCTTATAATTTTTATTTCTCAAGTGCATGCTCTTTATGAATAATTTCTCCTAATTTAAAAGTAATAATATCCATTTTAATAGGTGACAATAAAATTTGGAAATTGAAATATATTTTCTTTCTGCTTCTTAGCTTACTTTATGAAGGTTACATATTGTCTTATTTTATAATCACTCTTATGATCACTCAGCTCCTGAAATGTGGGGTTTTTTTTTTTTTTTGGAAGAGTATCAAATTATATTTTCTCCGGTATAAAACTATTGTACTCTTTGTGAAAAGATGGAGGAAAAATTGATGAAGTTTAAAGCTGATCAGGCTTATGGTACTTTATTGTGAAATTGAACTTTCAGTATGACATCATATATATAAACTTACCCTGGTTTGTATAGTATCAATTGGCTGTTTATAAGGAGGGACTCTGGATTGGCTGCAATAGTAGATGAAGAAATAACTTAATCAAAGATAATTTCCTGTGTCTACCACTTAGTATGCTAAACTGTGTACTTAATCATCTTCTAAGGGAAAACACACAGATTCATAGATTTTTCTTGCAGTAGAGACATTCAACAAGACAGCTCTGAAGTATGTGATTAACTTGAAATAATGGTGTCCCTTAGGGTTTCAGGCTTTTTCTGCTTCATAACATTTTAGGTCTGTCATTGCCTTAGGTGAACCCAATTCCTCAAGAAAGAAGATGCTGAATTAATTCTTCTGTGACTTATGTCATCAATATATCTAGAATAGAAATAAAACTATGTGTCTCTACTATTTATGAGATTCTAGGTAGCTATTTTTTTAACATTCACAAAAATTGCTGAATTTTCTAAACCCTGATAATGATTGTGGACTCTTAAAAACAAATCTTCACATACAGACAAATGAGATTAAGCATATGTATGCACACGCGCATGCACACATATGCACAAATGCATGTACTGTGCAGAGTTCAAGAATATTCTTTTATTGGATTTTCCCTGAAACAAGATCTAATAAAATAAGTTCTTTTAAAGTAAATGTTTCTTTGCCTTACTGTCTTCAAACACACCATACAGTGAGTGAACACTAGTCAATTTCTGAAACTTTTCAGGACAGATTGCACATGGTACCTTACCTTTTGCCAGGATTGCATCACACACACTTTTTCAGGATGTTTATGTCTGAAAATAGCTCAAATCCTTTTTTTTTTGTTTGAGCAAAGATCTACAAAAATAACTGATCATAAATCTTCGTATAGTAACCCAAAATAGACATGAGATATTATATAATCTGGTTAATAATGATTTGATATATAGATGAATTTAATTGGAATATATTTGTTGATTAAACTAATAAATGATTTTTCAAGTTATATTGAATTCTAGTAAGATTTTCTCATTGTCTAATGAGTATCTAGCAAGATAATCTACTTAGTTCATGATAGTATATAATATCATTCATTTACTTTTGTGTTAAGAAAGCAATTACCTAATTTTTTCTTTGTTCTTATTTTCTCTGGAATTTATTAAAACCTCTTCAATAAATTCATTTCTGAATATGCTACAAAGCAGATGTACCAATAAAATAAAAGTAATTTAAAGAGGAGAATTAAACATGCACACCTAAAAAGCTGTATCTTAAACAGCAAAAATTCATTATATTAGTGATTATCCCAGTAGTATTAGAGGAAAAAAATTTCTAATAGTGAAACTCTGGCAAACTTAGAGAAGCAATGAGAAGAATGATGTATCACCAAGAGTATGCAATCTGGAACTACCTAACCTGGCATTTTCCAAGGAGAGTTACATGGAACACCAATATATCATGGATGGTATATTGTAATTTATTAATAGATGTTTCCCCAAGAGTTTATAATCAAAATTTCAAAATTCTGCATGTTATATTCTCTTCTTGTGAGTTGCAGTGCATCTAAAATTTCTGAGAAGTATTTAACTGGAAATATGTAGGTATTTCTTACTGTGGTAAAATGCACATAAGGTAAGATTTACATTCAAAAATGTACAATTCAGTGTCATTAAGTACATTCACAGTGTTGTATAACCATCACCACTGTCTCCTTCCAGGTATGTAACTTTGTGATTGTTAATTTGACCATGAAACAGTTTTCTTCTGGAATATCTTTTAATTTTGGTACATCCAGAAAATATAGTTATGGAAACACCGATCTAATCCAATCCTCTCAATTTAAAAATTGAAAATAGAAAATGTGATTTTGAGAGAGTAAATGCCTTGCTCAAGATTACACAGGTAGTTGGGATACAGCCAGTCAGTATCTCATTCATATTTCCCACTTCCAAGAACAGGGGCTTTTCTCTTTCCAGGTATTTTCCCCTTGTTTCCATTGGTGTTGCCTGGATCCGATGATCCAGTAATCTACAAATTATACATTACAATTTGACCTAGAAGAATTCAGGATTAAAACAAATGCATTACTTTTTAAAAGCTACATTGTACTTGTTTTATAACTCTCTCACTGTGATTTTCTTTTTTTTTTTTAAGATTTTATTTATTTATTTAACAGAGAGAGATACAGCAAGAGAGGGAACACAAGCAGGGGGAGTGGGAGAGGGAGAAGCAGGCTCCCCGCAGAGCAGGGAGCCCGATGCGGGGCTCGATCCCAGGACCCTGGGACCATGACCTGAGCCGAAGGCAGATGCTTAACGACTGAGCCACCCAGGTGCCCTCTCACTGTGATTTTCTTAAGAGAACTTTCATTGTAAGAATTCTCTTTAATTTATATAATTCTTCTGTTCTTAGGTCTTTTTAAGATTGTGGCCGATAAAACTCCATACCTCACTATGGAAGAAATAACAAGGACCATTCATATTGGATCAAGTAGACTAGGGCATCCTTGCTTCTATCATCAGAAGGATCTAAAACTAGAGAATCTCACTGTAAAACAGGGTGAGCAAATCATGCTCAACTCAGTTGAAGAGATCAGTGGAGAGATAATGGTGAACTGTGGAGTGGTAAGGAATCATCAGAATCACTCGTTTACTTTGCCTTTGTCACAAGAAGGAGAATTCTATGAGTGTGAAGATGAACATATTTATACCCTAAAGGAGATTGTTGAATGGAAGATCCCGAAGAACAGAACACGAACTGTGAAGCTTACCGGTTTTTCAAATAAGTGGGACTTAACAAATCCATTCCCTAAAGGCTTTTATGGTGCTCTGATTCTCAAGCCTGTTTATGAAATTCAAGGTGTGATGAAATGTAAGTATCCACTGGGAATGATGCTCTATGAGGGTGAGCATTGTGGGGTTTGGGAAGGAGGAAGGCTTTAGAGTTTGAAGAATACAACCCTGTCCCTGACTTGTCCTTTAAACCCACTAAGAGTTAGAGTCTCATCTATAAATAAGTAAACCATGTATTTGGTGCAAGGATCAAATGGAATAATGTATATAAATACGTACTGTAAGTTGTGTGGTGCTATCCAAATGTAAATTGTGGGAATTGGCAGGTGCAGACAGGTTAAACTACTAATTTATTTCTATCACTGCCAGTTAAACATGGTCAGAAAAGAACTACTTTTAAATATTGAGCATATTTAGTTAGAAAGAGGCTTTCTTGTATGCAGGTGGTCAACAAAGTGATAAAGATACAAAGTTTCCTTAATATATCCCTTACTGCTATTTTTTTTGATAGGCTTTTTTTTTTTTTTCCTTTTTTCCAGCTACCCATCACTGGACATAAATCTTATTAGCTGGGAGTATCTCTGACTTAAGGGAAAATGATGTGACAAATTAATTCACACATAAGTGTGTTTTAATATGTGATCTTTATAGAATTATTTGCATTTAATAATAGAAATAGCTAGGGGCGCCTGGGTGGCTCAGATGGTTAAGCGTCTGCTTTCGGCTCAGGTCATGATCCCAGGGTCCTGAGATCGAGCTCCACCTCGGGCTCCCTGCTTGGCGGGGAGCCTGCTTCTCCCTCTCCCCCTACTGTTCCCCCTGCTTGTGCTCTCTCGCTCTCTCTGTCAAATAAATAAATAAAATCTTAAAAATAAAATAGAAATAGCTAGAGAGAGCTTTGTTACCCTAAAGAAATTAATACTTCAAATTTTCAAGATTATGACACATAAGTGGGCAACCATGGAGCAAAGAGTTCTGTATGCAGTCAAAAGTCTTGGATTCTAACTCTGGGTCAGTAACTTAATAGGTGGGGACTTTGGTTGAGCCATTTAAACTGTGTCTTTGCAAAGGGGATGATGATACCTCTTTTGCCTACCTCTCAGAGTTGTTTTGAGAATCAAATAAGAGTATATTAAGGTACTATACATAATATACTTGAGGAAAAGGCAGTATGTAAAAATGTTTGGTCAAAGGCTATCCCTGGGATACCTCAAATTCTCTTTATCTCTGCTCCTATAAATACTGTTGGTTGTTGGTTACTTATATAAATATGAAAAAACTGATGTGAACCTTTGGGTAGGTTTTAGAACTACATGTTAAATTTTGTTACATGTAAGTAATTTAACCAGAAATTAATTAATTCATCTGAATTAAAGGTACAAGTAAGGTACAAATTCCACTCAAGTAGCGATTATATTTTAATATTGTGAAAAATTGAGGGCACAGCACGATCATTTTTTAATATGACAAAATATGGAAGTCACAGCAAATTTTAGACCTCATATTAGTGTTTTGTTAACTATCCCAAAATGTATAATTGAAAGTGATAATTGAGTTCTCCTCACTTTTCATAAATAATAGATAAAGCATTTTCTCATTTTCAAATTTGTTAATTTTTTAAAACCATTGGCGTCTCCTATCACACAGCTGCAAATGTAGGCCAACCCAGAACCTAAGCACGGGAACAAGGTGGTTACTGCATTTAATGAATTTAGATTAGGGATCAACAAAGGCTTCTCTGAGGAAATGGCATTTAAACTAAGACCTGGAGGGTGAGTAGGAGATAATCAGGCAAAGAAAGAGGGGACAACATTGGAGGAAGTGATAGCAGTTTCCAGGAAGGCAGGTAAGCAAGATATTGGAGCTCAGTGTAGCTGGTGTGAGAAAAGGGAGGACAGGTTGAGACAAATACCAAAACATGCAGTGGGGTAGTGGAGTCAGTCATGGAGAGTCTGGAAATACATGTTAAGGGGTTAACCTTTGTCCAAAGGGCAAATTAATAAAGGGTTTCAGTGGAAGGAACAGGGTCAGAGGACTATAAGGAGACCACTGGGTGTATGGCAGGATATTGGGGGGTTAGTACAGTAGTGGTATCAACAGGACACTTGCTCCTAATGGGTATTTAAGAAATACAATCAGTAGGATTTGAAGGTCTAATAGAAGGGGGAAAGAAGTCAACCTGATTCCCAGGCTTCTGGCTTGATCTACTAGTTGGATGATGATACAGTTTACTAAATATAAACATTGATAGATGAACAGGACATATTAACACAATTGTTTAGATGGACTTATATGTGGTTTCATGCTAACCGAGGTCCCAAGAAAGTTTTTGGTTGAAATAAAGTCCTTTCCAAAATATTTTAGTCTAATTCCCATTCTTTAATGGTATTAAAATTGAATTTTGATTTAAGTTATTTTGGATCTTTAATTTCTTAGGGATTATTTTAAACATTAGTTCTTTTTCTATAGCAATTTCAGGACAGATGCTGTATGGCACTCCTTTGCATGTGTACTGACTGCAGAATATTCCCCAGAAATAGAGGACAGGTGTCCAACACAGAAAGTCCAATTTTAAAAATTATTGTTGTAGGCATTTTTCTTCTAAATATAACATGTAGGCTATTTTATAAAATCAATTGTGGTCTTGTTTTACATTATTCTTTCTAATATTAAAGATTCAAACTTGCCTTGAAGTCAACGGCATATTGCTTGCTAAGTTACTTTCCGAAGGCCTTGAGTTCAGGCATAGTTGAAAACCCTCTTGTCTCAAGTCCTCCCTTGCTCAAGTGACAAGAAAAAGAATAGGTCTGAGGCAGGGATAGAAAATTTTAGAGAAACCTTAGGGGTAAAAGCAAGATGAAAAAGATTGAGAACTATAGGAAGTTCTGAAATAGTGATTTGCTGAAAAGAGAACATAATAAATAGGGAAAGAAGGAATATAACGTATTCTACTCCTAGTGTTAGGTTTTTAATATGTTATTGATGTAAACATTTAGGCATCATAAAGAAGTAGCAGGACATGTTTAAATGAAATATCAGTTCCTGGAAACTCTTGGTCATAATCCTCATTACAGGCCTGAAGCCCCTCTGACACTCACTATACATTTCATGATTTGTAAAACATTCTATCTCTTTAGAAAATAGATATAAATAACCACCCAAGACCTTTAACTACTAGTCTCATATAAGTCATAGTAAGATCTGTTTGTGCCTGTCATTGGAAGATAAAATTCATGTTGTGTGACAAATGAAATGCATAATATTTACAAATAAAAAATTGAGTCTGCTATTTAAAGTTGCTACTAAAAATCAGAAATCTTGCTTGGTAAAACTTTTTAATTGTGTTATGTTTTGATGTACAGATTGATAATTACTTCTCCCCTAATGAAAATTTCAAGAGTTGAAAAGCTGCATTTCATTTTAGGTAAAAACCTCAATGCCTTCCAAAATTTAAGGGTACAGTTTTTGCTTAGATACATGACATATCAACTCATTTATAAGCTGAGGGTTGAAATCACACGTATCAGAAAAGCAGTATCTGAATATTGAATAATAGGTGATAAATCAATAGCAACCCCCCCAAACATTGATCTTTTAGTATTCTGAGACTTCTTCTTTTTTTTTTAATTATGTTATGTTAGTCACCATACATTACATCATTAGTTTTTGATGTAGTGTTCCATGATTCATTTTTTGCATATAACACCCAGTGCTCCAGGCAGTACATGCCCTCCTTAATACCCATCACTGCGCTAACCAATCCCCCCTCCCCCCTCCCCTCTAAAACCCTGTTTGTTTCTCAGAGTCCTTAGTCTCTCCTGGTTCATCTCTACCTCCAATTCCCCCCCCAACTTCATTTTCCCCTTCCTTCTCCTAATGTCCTCCATGCTCTTCCTTATGTTCCACAAATAAGTGAAACCATATGATAATTGACTTTCTCTGCTTGACTTATTTCACTTAGCATCATCTCCTCCAGTCCCATCCATGTTGATGCAAAAGTTGGGTATTCATCCTTTCTGATGGCTGAGTAATATTCCATTGTATATATGGACCACATCTTCTTTATCCATTCGTCTACTGAAGGGCATCTCTGCTCTTTCCACAGTTTGGCTATTGTGGACATTGCTGCTATGAACATTAGAGTGCATATGGCTCTTCTTTTCACTACATCTGTATCTTTGGGGTAAATACCCAGTAGTGCGATTGCTGGGTCATATAGGGTAGCTCTGTTTTTAATTTTTTTGAGGAACCGCCACACCATTTTCCAAAGTGGTTATACCACCTTGCATTCCCACCAACAGTGTAAGAGGGTTCCCCTTTCTCCATTCTTTCATTTTATTTAAAAAAATAATCTCAATATTTATCAAAGTCAAAAAAGTCAAATAGTGGTAAAAGGATTTATTACAAAATGATCAGCACACCTTATGCCCTTGACCATTCCCAACTTTTCCCCACATTCTGCTACTTCAAGGTAACTGCTTTACATATTTTGTACTTACTTTCTTGTATTTGCATTTAAATTTCCAAATAATATAAAGATAGTGCTATTTTTCAAGGCATTGACTTTATACAGGTTTAGAAGAACAGTAATCCCCTTCATGAAGGCTCCACCCTGGTGACCTCATCAAATTCTAATCATCTCCCAAAAGTCCCACCTCTTAATACCTCACTCTGGGGAGGAGGGCTTCAACATGTGCATACTGGGGGATGAAAACATTTAATCCATAACAGTGTTGTCCTGGGACTTCCATTTAAAACCATCTGGGTGGTCCTGTTCTTTGACTGTGATAGCAATTTTTAATCTGGAAATTCAGATATTTCATTTCTGAGATAATTTCTTTGATAATTTCCTTTCAACTATATTTTTTTCTCTTTTCTCTTTCTGTAACTTCTAATCTTTTGTTGAAGCTCCCATACTGATCTAGGACTATTTTCTTGCTTATTTTACATCTTTCTTGTCTTTGGTTTACCTTCAGGGAAAATTCCTTAACTACATTTCCAACTGTTTTAATGAATTTTTAATTTCAGCTATCATATTTTTAATTTCCAAGAGTTATTTCTTACATCATTTTTTAAATGTTACTGTGTTCTTGTTTTAAGAATGCAATATCTTATCTCTCTGAGAATATTTTACAATTTCTTAAAGTTTTCTGTGTTCCTTGCATTTAACTGCCTCTTTTGGGCATTTTTAAAAAAAGGTTTGGGGCGCCTGGGTGGCTCAGTGGGTTAAGTGTCTGACTCTTGATTTCAGCTCAGGTCATGATCTCAGGGTCGTTAGAGCCCTGAGTCAGGGTCCATGCTTGGCAGAACCCGCTTAAGATTCTCTCTCTCCCGGGCGCCTGGGTGGCTCAGTTGGTTAAGCGACTGCCTTCGGCTCAGGTCATGATCCTGGAGTCCTGGGATCGAGTCCCGCATCGGGCTCCCTGCTTGGCAGGGAGTCTGCTTCTCCCTCTGACCCTCCTCCCTCTCATGCCTTCTGTCTCTCATTCTCTCTGTCTCAAATAAATAAATAAAATCTTAAAAAAAAAAAAAAAAAAGATTCTCTCTCTCCCTCTCCCTCAAAAAAAGAAAAAAGTTTTGGTCTGTCACTCTCATTGTTTTCCTCAAATGCCTGGTGATTATTTGCCATTTGTTCATATTTATATGAGACACTTTTTTTTTTTTTAAATTTACAAGTGAGGCCCTATTTACATACAAGCTCTTTGTTTCTGAATTTTAGGTTTCACTTTGCCAGCTTTGTCATCAGAGCATTCCCTAAATTCAGGCTCTGTGAGCCTTTCCTCTAGGACTTGTTCAGTTTCACCTGAGAAGAATCTTTCTGATTCCTTGTGGAGCTTCTGAAACTATTGTAGCTGAGTGGGGAAGTTGCTAAGGGTTTCACCATTCCCCCACAGGTTTAGACTTACTCCTTTGCTTTCAGTCCCCTGTTTCTCCCCCACTCACCTATGCCTAGTTTCCAGATTCTGCGACTCTGTATCTACCGCTTCCTGCAAAGAGAGAGGTAGTAGGGGTGACTGCTTATCTTCCCCAGAATAGAGTTGGAGACCTAGGGTTAAGCACTCTTCAGACATTCAGATAACCTCCTTAGGCCCCTAGATTCTCATCCACAGGTCAGAGGGGCCTTATGCCTCCAATTTATGAGCCTTTTTGAGATCTCATGGGGCAAAAAAAGGCTGACTTTTCATTGTGCTATGGCTTCTTAGCACATAGGCTTTCCTTTTTCTATTCTGCCAAATTTTTGACCGTTCTTCCATCCTGAGCTCTACCTTCATTCCGTGTAAGGATTGCAGATGTCTTAGTTTCACTGAATCTTATTTTTTTTTTTCTTTCTCTTTCTTCTTTTTGCCCTCATGGTAAATTTGAGAGGAAAAAAAAGGTTGGAAAGCCACATACTTCACCTATAAACCTCACTACTTACTTAAACTAGTCCCAGCCCAGAGCTTTCCCTGGACCTAGTATAATCTTGAAAGAACTGGTTGCTAATATTGCTAAAAGATAAGTATAATTTATAAACAATATTTATAATAAAACATAATCTTCAGTAATTTATAAACATATCAGAGTCAGTTTCTTATGTATTTATTTTTATCTTCTCAATGCATGAGAATGTGTTCAATATTGAATAAATCAAATACATGAATTAATGAATGAAGCAACTAAGATATTTGTTTCTGTGTATACATACTGCATAGTACAAAGTTCCTGTTTAGGTAACAAAGTTTTCTCACTCACCATATCCAGATTTGATTTATTATGATAACATATTTATGAATTTAATAGCTAAGGAGAATGAATATTCACTTCAGGGCACCAAAGTTGATATCACTTATATTTGTATTACAGGTTCAATTTTTATTTGTGATGCTTTTCCTAATGTGCCTATGAAAATATTGTGACTTAACATGATATTTAGAACCCATGAACACTTTAGTCCACTTCCATTTCATTTTCTTCCTTTAGGCAAGTAATCTTATTGCTAATAGAAATATCAAACAGCAAGAAGTATAAGGTACAGTTTATATATGTATTTATTTATTCTTACACTACCAACTGTAAATATTTTACCAGTCAGGGTTCTCCAGAGAAATAGAGATATTTATAATGCTATATATAATTATATTATAATATAAATGAAATTACATATTAATTAGTTAATTAATTAATTTTAAGGACTTGCCTTATGTAATTATGGAGGCTAATAAGTTCAGCATCCATAGGACAGATTGGCAGGCTGTAAACTCAGGCAGAAGTTGATGCTGTAGTTTGAGGCAGCATTTTTTTCTTCTCTGGGAAACTCCAGTTTTTGCTTTTAAAGCCTTCAAATGATTAGATGAGGCTCACCTATATTATCAAGGATAACATCCTTTACCCAAAGTCAACTGATTTAGATGTTAACCACATCTGCAAAATACCTTAGCAGAAACACCTAGAATAGTGTTTAAGTAACTGGGTACTGTAGCCCAGTCAAGTTGATATATAAAAATAACCATCACAAAAATCAATGGAGAACACATGTTGACATGTATCATCCAGTATAAGAAAATGGCTGGTCACTTCTCATAGCTTTTATAAATTAAATAAAAATAGAAAAGGAAATGTATTACAAATAAACCCATATTAAATATAAGTGCATTCATTTTAAATGACTCTTGATTTCTCAGTGAAGGTCATGATGATTTTTTTTTTCTGCTACAAATGTTAGAGAGCAACCCAAAAGGCACTTTCTCTATTCATAAATACAAACAACAGTAGAACCAGGGAAGAACTATCTAAAGAAAATGAAATTTACGGGAGAGTTTCTTTTAAGTTGAAATGAAGCTGAATAAATGGGAAAAAAAGATAATTCACAGAATATTCATAAAAAAAAAGGTGAGACCAAATGGATGAACTATAAAGAAATTTTAACTTAAAAGCCTAGAATAAGGCAAAGTTTGGAAATTATTAGTGCATCCAATAATCACTATAAAGAGTATAATGTGATACAAGAATATAAACAATTCACTGAGCAATTGGATGTGGAAACACTTTTGAGAGGGGCGCCTGGGTTGCTCAGACAGTTAAGGTCATGGTCTCAGGGTCCTGGGATCGAGCCCCGCATTGGGCTCCCTGCTTGGTGGGGAGCCTGCTTCTCCCTCTACCTCTACTGTTTCCCCTGCTTGTGCTCTCTTGCTCTCTCTGTCAAATAAATAAATAAAATCTTAAAAAAAAAACGCTTTTGAGAAAAATAGAAGTATAATCTTAGAAAGTAAATGACAAAGAAATCAAACTTAGAAAGTGAAAATTTCCAACAAATATAAGAATTATTATTATTAGATAATAATGTAGGAGGAACTAGCAATTGAGAGAAATTGCAGGGCTAGAATTGACAAAACTTGTTTAAAAAAAATATGTAGAGACAGTCATCTCTTAGGGCTTTTTGGCTGGGCCTGAGAATTGAACTGACTTACTAGACAGATTAAATAGAGAAAAGCGGACAGATTTACATGTTTTATATGAAAGGGGAGCCCTCAAAAGGGAGTGAAGACTCCCCAAATGGCAAAACCTACATGCTTTTATATTGGTTTGAATAAAAGAGGCAACTGCAGAGAAGTAACTAAACTATGTAGGGAGGCTAAAGAAAGGTAAGAATTATTTTAATAAGGTCTGTTTTGACAGAATTCACTTGGCTTTAACTCCCTGTAGAAGGATGTTTCTTCTCCTGATATAGGGAGGGCGTCTTTCACATGGGAGTTTTATCTCCTGTTTTCAGGAAGAAAAGGAAACATTAGAATACTCTTCTTGTACCTGCTGTTTTTCAAGTGCCTTTAGCTCAAAATAATCTTGATGCCAAAGTGATTTATTTTGGGGTGGCATTTTCTGCCACCCTTGACTTTTGAAGGATAATTTTGCTGGAGGCAGAATACTAGGTTGGTGGGTTTCTTTTTCTTTTAACACTTTAAGTATGCCACCTACTCTCTTCTTGCTTCAATGGTTTCTGAAGAGAAGTACAATCTAATTTTTATCCTTCTTCCTCTAGAGATAAGATTTTTTTTCTCCTGGCTTCTTCAGGTTTTCTCCTTTTCTTTGATTTTCTGCAGTTTGAATATGATATGCCTAGGTGAAGGTTTTTTGGTATTTATCATGCTTGCTGTTCTCTAAGCTTCCTCAATTTTGGAAAATTCTTCACCACTATTACTTCAAATATTGTTTCTGTTCCTTTCTCTCTTGTTTTCCTTTTGGCATCCCTGTGGTGTACATGTTACACCTTTTGTAGTTAGCCCACAGTGCTTAGATATTCTGTCCCATTTTTTTTTTCATTCTTTTTCTTTTGCTTTTCAGTTAAGGGAAGTTTCTATTGATATATCTTGGTATATCTTCAAGCTCACTGATTCTTTCCTTAGCCATGTCCAGTCTAGTGATGAACCAATCAAAGTCATTCTTCATATCTGTTATGTTTTTAACACCTAACATTTCCTTTTAATTCTTTACAAAAGTTTCCATCTCTCTGCTTACATTACCCATCTTTTCTGTCATTTTCTTCCATTAGAGCTCTTAGCATATTAATCATATTCTAAATTCCCAGTCTGAAAATTCCAAAATCTCTGCATATCTGAGTTTGGCTTTGTCACTTCAGGCTACACTGTTTGTTTGCCTTTTAATATACTTTGTAATTTTTTGTCGAAAGCTAGACATGATGTATCAGATAAAAGAAACTGAGGCAAATAAATAAGCCTTTAATGTGAGGTGTTTTATCTAGCTGTGAGTTAGTCCATGTTTACAGTTTTCTGTATCTGTAGATGTCAGAGGCTAAAATTTTATTCAGTGTCCTTGTTTTTTGTCTCCCCTGTTGTCTTTTCTAGAGACCTCTTCTTAAACAGAAATATAAGTGTTTCAGTTGTAATCCCCCATTATTATACAGAAGTCTTATTGATATGGTTAGTAAGGTGTAAGGGAGGAGATGCATTCTATAATCCTCTATTTAGGTCTGAGTCTTTTAGTTGCCCTGTGACCTTCACAAGTGCTTCTCAGCTTTCTTCCCCATGCCTCCTTAGGTGAGGTAGAATATTGGCAAGTGGGGGCTGGAGTTGGGTATTTCCTTTCCCCCATGTGGAAAGATAGAGGAGGTTATAGTTGGGTGTTTCCCTTCCCCTATGTCAGTTAAACTCTGGTAAAACCCAGATTGGTTAGGCTGTGCTAAAATAGTTTTCCTTGAGGGCAGACCTTTTTTAAGGAAAACTGAATTCTCTGACTTTTGCCATGACCCTGCCAGAAGCATGAGGGGATTTTTCTCTGATCTTCACCCTGAGAACGTGGTGGGGCTCTTGGGAATAAATAAAGTGTGGGAGGATCCCACTAAACTTGGACCCCAGAAGTTTTATCTCTCAAGCTTATCTAGGCTTTGTCTCCAGCAAGTAGTCAATTACTCTTAAAGTGTTCTTACTAGTTATTGAATCCAGTGGTGGTTTCTGCTCCCAATAAGCTGTAAGTCTATGTTCACCTATTTCTCTCATTTTGGGGGTGATGGTTTGCCCTGTAACCTCAATTCCCTGATGGATCAAAGAAGAGTTGTTGATTTTCACCACATGTACTATTTTTCCTTATTGGATCTTCTACTAAGGTGTGTTCACTGTGATTATTTTTATACCTTAAAATGTCTAGATCGTTCTTTCATAGAAATTAAACAGTGAAAGTAAAAATACTTATTGCACTGAATAAGCCATTGAGTAAGATAAACTACAACCGAAAGGGGCATGTTTTAAATGATATATATAATACCTTCTATGATGTATAGCAGGAGCATTAGCAGTAGAAATTTATTTTTCTCAATGAAATTTTATGTGGAACTCTACTTATTTATAGATCACATCCTTTAGTGCTCAATCAAGGACATCGTTCTGGCAGTAGTTTTTCCTTTATTCAATTCATTTATTTAGTACCTATTGTGTGCCAGGCAATATTCAAGACATTGGGCTATGTTGGTCAACAAAATAATCAATGACTGTTGTACCCACAATACCTGTAGTGCCCAAATATAGATTGGGATCTAGGTTACATTAGGGTCCCTATGTTCTGATGGATCAATATAGAGCTCCCAGAAAGTCCTTAATGACATCCATCTACCAGTGTTTAACTGTTGCTTCAACTTGAGAAATGGCATGAGCCTTTGATGCTTACCTAGCGCTAGTTCTACAATTCTTAAACCTCATTCATTTCTATCAAACTTGTTGAGATTTTAGAGTTTTTAAAATTACCTTGGGATGCAGGGAAGCCCGTGGCAACAATCTTAAAAGTTTGGGCACGTGGGGCATGTGGGTGGCTCAGTCGGTTAAGCATCTGCCTTCAGCTCAGGTCATGATCCCAGGGTCCTAGGATAGAGTCCTGCCCCGGGCTCTCTGCTCAGCAGGGAGCCTGCTTCTCCCTCTCCCTCTGCCTGCCACTCCCCCTGCTTGTGCTTTCTCTCTCTCTCTGTCAAATAAATAAATAAATAAATAAAATCTTCTAAAAAAAATTTAGGTATGCTAAACTTTATACAATGAATTGATGAAGGAGTGTGCTTTTAGTCTTCTTTTTATTTATTTATTTATTTTTTATTTTTTATTTTTTAAAGATTTTATTTATTTGACAGAGAGAGAGAGAGAATAGGAACACAAGCAGGGGGAGTGGGAGAGGGAGAAGCAGGCTTCCCGCCAAGCAGGGAGCCCGATGCGGGGCTCGATCCCAGGACTCTGAGACCATGACCTGAGCCGAAGGCAGACGCTTAACGACTGAGCCACCCAGACGCCCCCTTTTTATTTTTTTAAATGAAGAATTTTTACAGATCTTCATCCTCTAGACAGCCATTGATTTTTTTTTCTGTTCTCTATTTAAGAATATAAAATAATACTTTTTATTTCTTTTTTTTAAGGTTTTATTTATTCATTTGAGAGAGAGAGAGAGAGAGCTCACACAAGTAGGGGGATAGGCAGAGGGAGAGGGAGAAGCAGGCTCCCCGCTAAGCAGGGAGCCCAACGTGGGGCTCGATCCCAAGACCTGGAGATCATGACCTGAGCCGAAGGCAGACACTTAACCAGCTGAGCCACCCAAGCACCCCTAAAATAATGCTTTTTCATGTTATGTCTTCAGGAACTCTGTTACACAACATGTGCAAGTAATATGACACAAATTATAAAGTTACAGTTTCCAGATGCTGCATAAAGTTAATAATATAAAAAGTAATAACAAGGTAATGCTTTTAAAGAGGAAATTCTGTTTTCAAAATCTTCCAAATTACTTGTTTTCAAAAGCATGCAAGGAAGAAAGTGTATTGACAGAAGGGTGGCTGGAGATATTGGGAAACAACAGTGGATTATGAAAATGCTATAAAACATTACATGGTAGGAAATTGTCGAGAAAATATAAACCTTTATACAACCCTGTTAATAGTAACTTTATTTCTAATTCAAGAGCATTATAACAATCTATGTGGGATAGTGCATGTACAGCAGATAAATAATTTTAGGACAATATTTTCAGTGTCTCTGTAGTCTCAAAGACTTCTAGGATAGAGGGTGCTCAGAAAGAATTTGAGATTTATTAGTCCCCAGTGCCACATTAGGCAAAGAATACATTGGTAAGCACCCCACCAGCATACCTAAGGCTCCTGAATGGCTCCTCTGACTGGGACCCATCCTGTGATGCTCCTTTTCTATCCAGGTTAATGGAACATCAGCAGAGAAAGAATAACTTTCACACTGAAAAAGGATTGCATCTTGTTGTTCACTTCCATATATTAATCTTAAGTACCTTATATCCCATGATCTTGCAGTGTTGTTCTGTAGAAGGATAGAATTTTGTGTAAAGAATGTATGTCTTGGGCCTTATGCAGGAAGGGTCTTACTTGAAGTATTGAAACTTTCTTCTAAGATAATTTCATATATTATGGCTAGAGCTCAAGAGCATGACTTCAGATATTATAAACCTTCTGAAAAAGATATATACACACAGATATACATTTATAAACATGCACATATATTTATCTATGTTATGTGTGATAAAGCTATTTAAAAAAACAGGAGAATGATTAACTCTAGAATCAGGAGAATGGTTATCCCTAAGTTGTAGTGAGGAAGGTGAAATTTTGATAAGCTTCATAGGGCTCCGAGGGACAGGTTAATATCTCTTTTTTAAGCTGAGCAGTGAGTTTATGGGTGTTGATTTTACATATGATCTACTTCATTTTAAAATGTGAAAAAAAGAAAGTCACACATAAGAAATGTTATATCATGGACATCTGGGTTTTTTTTTAAAGATTTTATTTATTTGAGAGAGAGAGAGAGAGCACATGAGAGGGTGGAGGGTCAGAGGGAGAAGCAGACTCCCTGTTGAGCAGGGAGCCCGATGCGGGACTCAATCCTGGGACTCCAGGATCATGACCTGAGCCGAAGGCAGTTGCTTAACCAACTGAGCCACCCAGGCTCCCGACATCTGATTTTTTTAAGTGGAATTTATCTATGGCACCAGGAGAGATTCTAATACTTTATCAAAGCAACATTGTGATGGACAAAATATCATAGTCTTTTTTTTTTTCTTTCAGTCCGAAAGGATATAGTCCGCATCCTCCCCAGTTTAGATGTTGAAGTCAAAGACATTACTGACAGTTACGATGCCAACTGGTTTCTTCAGCTATTATCTACACAAGATCTCTTTGAAATGACCAGTAAGGAGTTCCCCATAGTGGCCGAAGTCATAGAGGCACCTCAAGGAAACGAGCTTCCCAGAAGCATTTTACAGCCTGGGAAGACCATTGTGGTCCACAAAAAGTACCAGGCATCGAGGATCTTAGCTTCAGAAATTCGAAGCAATTTTCCTAAAAGGCACTTCTTGATCCCCACTAGCTATAAAGGCAAATTCAAGCGGCGACCCCGGGAGTTCCCAACTGCCTATGACCTTGAGATAGCAAAGAGTGAAAAGGAGCATCTCCACGTGGTGGCCACCAAAGCCTTTCATTCCCCTCATGACGAGCTGTCATCCGTATCTGTTGGGGACCAGTTTCTAGTGCATCACTCACAGACGACTCAAGTCCTTTATGAGGGAATCAAAAAAGTGGTGAATGTTCTAGCCTGTGAAAAAATCCTCAAAAAATCCTATGAGACAACACTGCTCCCTTTGTACATGGAAGGAGGTTTTGTAGAGGTGATTCATGATAAGAAACAGTACCAGATTTCTGAGCTCTGTGCGCAGTTCCGCTTTCCCTTCAACGTGAAGGTATCTGTGAGAGATCTTTCCATTGAAGAAGACATTTTGGCTGCTACACCAGGACTGCGGTTGGAGGAAGCTATCACAGACTCCTATCTACTTATAAGTGACTTTGCCAACTCCAGGGAGTGCTGGGAAATTCCTGTCAGTCGCTTAAATATGACTGTTCAGTTAGTTAATAGGTTTTCTAGGGACACAGGATCAGTTCTAGTCAGGACTCTGGTTGAAGAGATCACCGAAGAACAGTATTACATGATGCGAAGATATGAAGGCTCTTTCTCCCACCCCCCACCTCGCCCTCCCAAACATCCCTCAGTGGAGGAAACAAAGTTAACCCTGCTCACCTTAGCAGAGAACAGGGCTGTGGATCTGCCTAAGTCTCCCAAGGTAAGGCTATGATTTTGTAGTTTTTCCTTTTTAGCATTTTCCTTGAGGCAATTTATTTCAAGTCTCTTCCGAGTTTGTTTTTTTTTTGCTTACTTTTCTTTCTTTCATGCCATATTTGAAATGAGCCTTTCTGATGCACAGTAGATGAATGAACATCAACAGAGCATAAGCTGTTGCAGCGTTTTGTATTTTGATGCTTAACCAGTAGATGTGACAAGAAGTTTGTATTGAATTAGAAATAGCAGGGATGACATTTGGATATGATGACCCAAATTGCTGTCTCAATGGGTTTTGGTAATTAGGAATGTTTTATGAGGTGCCTCAGAAGCAAATCTCTTTTATTTTGGAAGTGCTGTTCTTTTTTCTAGGTAGAGTTGTTTTAATACTTCATCCAGGAAATGAGCATACAATAAGCTCCCTTCTTCGGGGGTGGTTTACCAGTAGCATGCATCTATAACACATGTCTTAATTTTGTTTTATGTGCAGAAAGATGTAAAAATATCTTGGCAGAACTGTGTGTGAGCATATGAGCATCTGCCCACATTCTGCCTATCTGAGGATTGTAATCTTTAACAGTTCTATTGAAAAACAAAATCAATAAAATTGCAGACAGTGTGAGATCGTAACAGAATCAACAACTCCATAACCATTGGAAAGGTTTTGGGAGGGGAGGGGTTTCGGCTTCATTTCTCCTTGAAGTCTTTGCCTCTTGAAAACTGCCTGCTGAGTACCTGGAAAGCAGTTGCCCTGACACCATGGAGTGTAGGTCGTTTATCTGGCCGGCAGTGGTTCTGTGGTGTGTGGAAGGAGTGCATTCTGGCCTGGCAGATGTTGTGCTAGCAGCTGGGGGAAACAAAGCAATTAGTAAAACAAAGAGAGATGCTGTGTTTACTCTCTATACTCAGGAATGATAGCAGCCTTGGGCTTCAAGTATGTGCGTTTGAAAATACTTTTAATGCTACATTTCAAAGATTGCGTTCGGAGTGTGTGCTGGATAAATCCAGTAACAATCTTCAAACTCATCTTCACAAAAAAGATAAAAGCAGCAGAAATTTCCTTTCCAGAAAAAAACGATCTTGAAAGAGTCATTTTAAATTAAACAATTGTTCCCAAATAATGTTGATTAACAGGCTGCTATTAATGTCGAGAGTGTCTGGCTTCTCCTGTTTAATATATTTTTATTGCTGAATGGAATGATGTGAGAGATGGAATGATGGTCTCATTTTTAGTGGTAGGCAGAATAATAACCCCCCATGCCCTCCCAAGATGTTCGTGCCTAAACTTCCAGAACCTGTGAATATGTTACATTAGATGGCAAAAGAGACTTTGTACATGTGCTTAAAATTAAGGACTTTGAGATGAGGAGATTATTCTGGATTAACCAGATAGGTCCCACTTAATCACAGGTCCTTAAAAGAACCTTTCCCAGTTGAGATCAGGGTCAGAGAGAGATGTGACTCAGGGGAATGGTCACAGAGAGACAGTGTTGCTGCCTTTGAAGATGAAGGAAGGGAGAATTGAGTCAAGGGATGCAGATGTCTCTAGATGCTAGAAAAGTTAAGAAAACATTCTCCCCTAAAGCCTCCAGAAAGGAACACAGCTCTGATGTGGTTTTGGGATACAGGTGAGGTTCGGTGGAGTGAGGTCCTGAGCTGACAACCAAGAAAGATTCAGCCAGCCTTCTGTTCCCTCATCAGCTCTGTCAGCACCTTCATTTTAGCCAATGAGACTTATGTAGGATTTCTGACTTACAGAACTGTCAGATAATAAATTTGTATTGTTTAAGGCACCATGTTTATGTTACAGCAGCAGTGGAAAGCTAATATAAGACAGAAGTTGAGCAGGAGGAATAAGTAAAACTTTACATAGAAAGATCTATATTTAAGTTAGAACTTGTTTTTTTGGCAAAGTGACTTTTTCTTTTTCTTTTTAATGAATTTATTAGCTCATGTACCCATGGAGAACCTAAGGGTACAGCTAACCTTCAGGGACAGTTGGAAGCAGTATTTTGAACATGGCCAAAGTGGGTCTTGCTTTTCATCACAGAGTTATTTTCACAGACTAGTTTTATTCATACAGGGCACACTGCGATGATGGTTCCGGCATCATTTAGTCTCACCACTTGATAAAAATATCATCTCTTTGTTTGTTTTCAGCTTAAAAAGAGGGCGGCTTTGGAGCACAAGCCCATTTCCCAGTTCAATCAGTTCACTGGCTGCTCCATTTTACAGCCAAGATTGTCTCAAATGGTAGAGATAAGTGTGAAGTGTGTGAAGATCTGGAGATGTCCATTACAATCAGAAAGGAAGGAGTCGAAAATTCTAAACTACTAAGAAAGCATTCATAGAAAAAAATAGGTTGAAAGTTTTAAAAATGCCATTTCACAGAATGTCAGATGAAAATGATCCAAGTGTTTTATTTGGAGAGAAACTCACAAAACAAGTTATACCTAGGTTACTGATTTGGAGAAACCTCCAGACCCTCTCCTGAGTTTCTCCTTTACTCACACAACTGCACAATACTTGTGACACCAGATATGTGAGGTTTCTGACACCAAGTAGTTTGTTGCCACCAAGTGGGTGTCCTACAACTTAACTCAATTCCGAAACTACTTACTTGGAGATAGTGTCAGATCCCACATGTTAAGGTCTCAGTCCCTCAAGTCTGCCCCCCACTTCAGACACTATTTGCAAGTAGTAGGTCCTCAGGTTACCTACAACTTCTGTCTGAGAAGGCTATAAATTCCCACAAACCCCTCATCAGGTTTAGTGAATTCCCTAGCACAGCTCAGAGAACTCAGGGATTGGGTTTACTAGTTTATTAAAGGATATGATAAAGGATACAGATGAATAGTCAGAGGAAGAGATATGCAGGGCGAGGTCTGGTAGGGTCCTGAACACAGGAGCTTCTGTCCTGTACAGTTGGGATACACTACCCTCCTCGTATATGGATATGTTTGTAAACCTGGAAGCTCTCCAAACCCCGTACTTTTGGGATTCTTGTGGAGGCTTCCTCACATAGGGATGATCAGTTATTAACTCCATTTCTAGTCCCTCTCTGCTCTCTGGAGAATTCCAGAGTGGACAGTGGGGGAAGGGCTGAAAATTCCAAGCTTCTAATTATGGGGTGATTTTTCTAGTGACCAGCCTCTATCCAGAAGCCCACCCAGAGTCGCCTCACTAGAACAAAAAATATTCCTATTACCCAGGAAATTCCAAGGGATTTAGGAACTCTGTGTCAAGAACCAAGGATAGAGACCAGTATATATATTTTCTAGTATCTCACTGTTACTAAAATAAAACTAATGCAATCTTTGACTAAATTCATATGTGTAGGATTCCAGATCAACTGAATAATTCCTAGCTCCTTGTTCTCTGGTCAGACCCCACATGGCTTCTTTTGTCTATTTCTGAGTCTCACTTCTTTTTTTTTTTTTTTTTTAAGGTTTATGTATTTCAGAGAGAGAGCGAGCGAGAGATTACACAAGCGGGAGGGGCAGAGGGGAAAAAGAGAATCTCAAGCAGTCTCCATGCTGAGCGTGGAGCCTGACATGGGGCTCGACCTCACGACCCTGAGATCATGATCTGAGCCAAAACCAAGAGTCAGATGCTCAACTGACTGTGCCACCCAGGTGCCCCTCTGAATCCCACTTCAAAGAATATTGAATAATAGAAGTTTGTTAAATGTTGAGTCATTTTTTAAGATGTTAAAAAGTCCAGGAGACATTTTCATCTGAGAAATAGTTGAGGGAACTGAGTGATTGTCTAAACCTGAATGACTTGGTGCTGGATGATACTGTTGTATACATTTAAAGAGCTACTCTGTGGCAAAGAGTGCATTCTGATTTTCTATTACAACATTGGCTGAGAGTCAAAGGGAAGACAGTTTTGGTGTAATATGTGGGAATAGGTTCCTTGTCCCCTAAAAGGTGAAAGCAGAAGCTAGGAAACCCTAGGTCAGTGATGTCATCAGGACACTTGTGCTCAGTTGAAAGTTTATCAGTCAGTTGAGAAGGGTCTATAATTCTTTGTTTATAATTAGTTTCATCAATGCTAGTGTAGTGTGGTAGATAAAGAAATATATTTTCTCTGAAATCACTTTAAAATGGCAGAGAATGCTATAATTTACCTGTGCTCAGACCTACTGACCGCATTTTCAACACTTTTTCTTACCATGAAGATAGAAATCTGCTTAGTGGATCATTTGTGGAGTATAAACAGAAGCTCTGTCAGTTTCTGCATAATCTACTTGAAAAGTCTTACAACCTACTATTTCTTATCATCACAGTGTCATCTTTTCATATATTTCTTTTATGTTTCTTCTGATATCACATTGAAGCTCTTCTATCTATGTATGCTTTTAGAAGTGATTGGTTAAAGCGCTTTTTATACTCCACAGGCAGGAAGCAGCCATTGAAAACAAGCCTCTAAGATTCTGACTTGCATATGGAATATTGCTTTAAATTCGGAGAACAATTTGTAAGGGTTGTTCAGAGTTTAAATATTCAAACCCACTTAACTCCTTAAAATACCTTATTCTATATGTAGGGAAGAGTATCAGATCCTCATTATGTAAATTTACTTATGCCTTCCCAGTGGGTCATTACTTTTTCTAGATCATTTCTTGTACTGTGAAACAACACGACAGATGCATGTGCTACCTGAGAGTATAGGTATCCACTGCCGGTGATGAACCCTATAGGTTCATCTTTAGAAATTAAGAATATATGAGGACAGGTTATAGAAACTAGGATAAATAGAAAGAACTGTTTTCCAGGGTAGAATTGCAAGTGCTCTCTAGCTTGAGCAATGCCTAGAATAAGGAAGGATCGATTGTAGTAGCACTTGAGAATTATAATATGGGTATGATCGGGGCAGGTGTAGGGTATGTGTGGGGTAGATATCACCAGAGATGACAGCACATCTCGAGGCCTAGGAAGTTTTACACGGAAGGACTTTATTGTCATTTTGAAAACATGATAGCCGTTAGGGGGAATAATGGATGGGGTCTGAACAAAGGGATGAGAATGTCCTGAGTGACCCCTCAACATTCCTTTTGGGCTTATGACAATGTAGACATAGCATCTTTAGGATCTTTGCATTCTGTTTCTTAATCAGATGAGAACAGTGTTATAAAATGACAAAGTAAATGACTGGGCCTAAAAATGTTTTCTAAATGGGAGTGTTGTGGGGCCGACTCTCCTTTCCTGAGGGTTAGTATCCATGTCAGAAGTAGTTTCAGAAAAGAACATGTACTCACTGGGGTTTTTGCCTGTCGTGGATATATATGGCTATGACTTCTGAGTGCCACACAGGAGAAATGTAACTTCTGTATTCTGATGAAAGGGCCTATAACCAGATAGAAAAACAAACCTTTGGTTGAAAGATGAGATATTCTACTCCTTCAGAGACTGCACCTGGGACCAGAAATCTTGCATTTCACTAACTCTGTTTGGCCATTTAATGCCCAAGTGTCCACTTTGCTGCCGGAATTTCTAGATTTCTGTCGGAAAAGAACACCCACAGGAGACATTAAGGCAAAGAGCAAGGGAGGCAGTAATGGCAAGGTAGTGTGATTTGAGCAGAAAACAAACCCAGTACCAGAATTAGAGGGAGAGCTGAAAAAGGCAGAGGGAAGCAGCAGTTTCTGGGAGGTGCAGAGAGAACACTTCACCAGCTGCTGCTGGGTGCTAAGACTCACTTCTGATCCGGTGTGACAGTTAGTGGCTGAAAAGTGTTAAAGAAACTATGCTTCTAGGGTAAATCTAGATTATTAGAGAATAGTTTTATATCCTCTGTTTTTGTTTTTGTTAACCTGATGTAGTATAAAGACAGTAAGAGCTTTTGGATTTGTAACCAACTCTACACTTTGAAGATTGATATCTATCTACTCGTGATGCATTCTCTCCAACATAGAAGCTGTAACTCTGTTTCCCTGTGAATAGGGAAAGTAACGTTTTAGCAGTCTTCAGAGACCAAAGGCAAAGATGGTGGAGCATGGACATACTTAAAAAATTGGGATTTTAAATCTCAGAAATAAGAAAGAGGGAACTTATGATCTTCTAAAACGTTGACAAATTTAGCATATTTTCAGCAGATATTTGAGCCATCCTCAAGGTTAAGGCACATAAAGATTAAGACACCATGGGTTTTGAGTTGCCCAAGATCTGTAGCCTAATTTAAAGGCATGAGCCTGTAAACAGCCAACTATATTAGGAGCAAGTAAAAAAGGTGGGAGGAGAAGGGAAAGGATGAATAAAGGAAGTGCTGAGTAGAAAATTAGCCAAAGTCAAGTTCCAGCTGAAACCCTGCAGGTAAAACTCTGTACCCAGTGGGAAGTGTGGAATAGTTACAAGTTCTTTTTGTGCTTCTGGAAATGAGAGAGTAAACAGAACTTTTAAAGTTTTCCTCTGACATAACATGTACTATATTAATACTTCTAGCTGGATAGCCAAAGAATGGCTTAAATGACATTTAAATGAAAAAAAATTAGTTAAAGTCAGGCATTAAGGCAACATGGCCTTATTTTCAGGAAATGTCAACCAAAAAATGAATGTTATTCAACTAATAATAAAATACTCATTTTCTCTAGAGAGTTTGTGTCCAAAGAACACTGTTTCCTTCTGGGAGGCTGAAGTGTACTCCTACTCGGAAATACTTGAATTAACCAAAATTTTGGCCCTCTTTGAGTTTTCAGTTGTCAGTGTTTGCAGCAGGGGAATGAGGAAAGACTGATAAAAAACATTAGTGAATACTGCTCCTTGCATTCCTCTCCCATCTGTGGAGTCAAGAACTAAAATATACCACCAAATATGTGGTTATCACATTTTCAGTGTTAGTAATTATTGTTTTTTAACTGCAAAAAAAAGTCATTTAAAATTTTTGTTTATTTTCCCAGTGGATTGGCAAAATGATTGAATGAAACTTATAGTAAATCATTCCACATTAGATTTCTGGCTTTTATGGAGATTAGGATAGTTTTCAATTTTTTTAAGCATTCATAACCTGGAAATCCCTGTTTAGAAATGACCAGCTACCACTGAAGAATTAGTAATTTGGGAATGCTCAGTGCACAATATGTATAAAGTAAGGGCATTTGTATTGCCAACTTCCTGTAACCCCTATAGGGATTCATTGCTTCACTGAGTCATTCATTTCCCTATGTATTCATTGAGTTGGGTGTGGGCTTACTAGATATTTAAGTTCTGTTCTTTGAGCTCACTACCTTTTCTTTTGTTTTTTTAAATTTTCAAAAACTCTAAAGAGTAGCTGGAGAAATCTAGAGGAGGTTAGTTCCAGCTGGCTTTGCAGTTTCAAAAACTGATTTATCTGAGTTTTCCATTACTATATCAGTTCTGAATTTATTTTAGAATAAAAACCTTACTTAGAAATAAATTGATAAGACATAAACTGTATATTTGAGCAAATAAGTTTTCCTACAACTCACAGTTTCTTGCAAGCGAACCATTACTTTTAATCTTTTGGTTGTGTTTCCAGACCTATATAAATGAAAACATTTATGTTTTGCTTCCCAAATCAAATTTCCTGGGTAAATGTTAAGATAGAAAATGAGCACAAGAGTGCTATGAAAGAATGTGTAAGGATAGGCTTCCTAAAATCAGTATTTTTTTTAAAGTTAAAAAGTAGAAAACTTAAGAAAAAGATTGTTCTCTGTATTAGAAGACAGTAGTAAGTAAAAATGAACATAGAATTTAAGAGACTAGAGGGTCCGTAAAAACTCTAAAAATTCAAAGAGAAAGAAATGATTAATACTAATGCATTATTTAAGGACAAACTCTCAGCCAGCCTATTACAGCACTAATTTTTTTTTTTTAATCATACTTCATCCAGAATCTAACCTCAATATGATCATGATGTCTTGGAAAACCTCTACTTAGTACTTAATTATCAATATACACTTCTAATAGAACAAGTTGCTTTTAGCTATTTTGTAAGATATGCCATTGTTTAAGACATTTACCATGAACCAGTCACACAGCTCATTTAAAATTTGGTGAGGAGAGAAAAAAATTAGAGGAAATCCTGTAAGATCATAAGGCCATTGACTGCAAAATTAGCCAAATGAATATATATATTATATATTAATATATATTAATATATATTAATATTAGACCACATAATATATATATAGACCACATAATATATATATATATATTAGACCACAAGAACTATATAATGTCTATTGTTATTTATGCAGACAAAGAATTGAAAGGGGCTGATCGTAAAATTGTGGAGTTACACAATATATAAAAAGCAAGAAATATCCATTCTCCTAGTGTAAGAGATAAGAATGTAATTTTAACTTGTGATGTTAAGCTTATTTAGATCACTAAACTTTATATAACATTTGTCCTTAATGGAAATTTGTTGTTTCCAATGCTTTCCAGACCTTAACTAGTGTTTAAAAAGTGCTTCCTTACTAGTTGTGAAATAGGATAAAACACCAAGTCATATGAATTGTCTAATCCAAGGATGGGAATTGCCCTACCCAAGATATTTTTCTCTTCATTGTCTCTGGTTCTAGCTTCTCCTCTGATCTGTAATCATTTCTGTATTTTTCCATTCGCACTAGACTCTTCTCAAGCCAAATTTGCTCTCACAGGGTTGACAGGCATCCTGTGTTCAATAAAATATCATAAGGTCTATGATCCAGGCTGCTCAGTGTTCTCTAATTAAAAAACTACTTGCCCATTACTGAACTCTTCCTCTGTTCCTGGCATTATGCTAGGTGCTTACATGTATTATTATCTTATTTAATCCTTCACACAGCTTCATGAAATGGGTGCTGTTATTATCCCTGTTTTGCAGATGAGATGAATGAGGCTGAAAGGTATGTAATGTGTCCTGGTTGGCAAATTTTGTGGTCAATCCTTAGTCCTCATATTATTTTTTTTCAATTCCAGTATAGTTAACATACAGTGCAATATTAGTTTCAGGTGTACTATATGGTGATTCAACTTCCATACATCACCAGGGCTCATCATGATGAGTGCATTCCTGAATCCCTATCACCTGTTTAACCCATTCCCCCACTAACTTCCCCTCTGGTAACCATCAGTGTGTTTTCTATGGTTAAGAGTCTGTTTCTTGGTTTCTCTCTGTCTCTCTTTCTCTTTTTTTCTTTTGCTCATTTGATTTGTTTCTTAAATTCCACATATGAGTGAAATCACGTGGTATTTGTCTTTCTCTGACTGGTCTGTTTCTCTTAGCATTATACTCTCTAGTCCATCCATGCCATTGCAAATGACAAGATTTCATTCTTTTTTATGGCTGAGTGATATTCCATTATCCATATATATATGATATACATATACCACACCTTCTTTATCCATTTGTCTATCAGTGGACACTTGGGCTGTTTCCATAGTTTGGCTGTTGTAAATAGTGCTGCAGTAAACATTGGGGTGCATATGTCCCTTTGATTTAGTATTATTGTATTTTTTGGGTAAATACCCAGTAGTGTGGTTACTAGATCACAGGGTAGTTCCATTTTTAACTTTTTGGGGAACATCCACACTGTTTTCCACAGTGTCTGCTCCAGTTTGCATTCCTACCTACAGAGCATGAGGGTTCCTTTTTCTACACATCCTCACCAGCATTTGTTGTTTCTTGTGTTTTTGATTGTAGCCATTCTGACGGGTGTGAGATATCTCACTGTAGTTTTGATTTGCATTTCCCTGGTGATAAGTGATGTTGAGCATCTTTTCATATGTCTATTGGCCATCTGTATGTCTTCTTTGGAAAAATGTTCATGTCTTCTGCCATTTTTAATTAGATTATTTTGGGGGTGTTGAGTTGTGTAAGTTCTTTTAGAGGGGACATTCCTCAACATAATAAAGGCCATATATGAAAAACCCATAGCTAACATCATACTCAATGGGGAAAACCTGAGAGCTTTTCCCCTAAGGACAGGAACAAGACAAGGATGTCCACTCTGACTCCTTTTATTCAACAAACTACTGGAAGTCCTAGCCACAACAATCAGACAACAAAAAGAAATAAAAGGCAACCAAATTGAAAGGAAGAAGTAAAACTTTCACTATTTGCAGATGACATGATACTATGTATAGAAACCCTGAGAGACTCCACCAAAAAACTACTAGAACTGACAATTCAGTAAAACTGCAGGATGCAAAATCAATATGCAGAAATCGGTTACATTTCTATACATTAATAAGCAGCAGAAATCAAGGAATCAGCCTCATTCACAATTGCAAAAAAACCAATAAGATACCTAGGAATAAACCTAAACAAAGAGGTGAAAGACCTGTACTCTGAAAACTATAAAACACTTACAAAAGAAGTTGAAGACAACACACAAAAAAAGGGAAGACATTCTATGCTCATGGGTTGGAAGAACAAATATTGTTAAAATGTCTATACTACCCAAAGCAGTCTATACATTTAATGCAATCCCTATCAAAATACCAACAGCATTTTTCACAGAACTAGAACAAACAGTTCTAAAATTTGTATGGAACCACAAATGACCCCAAATAACCGAAGCAATCTTGAAAAAGAAAAGCAAAACTGGTGCTATCACAATTCCGGACTTCAAGTTGTATTATGAAGCTTTAATAGTCAGAACAGTGTGGTACTGGCACAAAAGTAGACACACAGATCAATAGAACCTAATAGAAAACCCAGAAATAAACCCACAATTATACGGACAATTAATCTTCAACAAAGGAGAAATGAATAGACAATAACAAAAAGACAGTCTCTTCAACAAATGGTGTTGGAGAAACTGGTCAGCTACATGCAGAAGAATGAAACTAGACCACTTTCTTACACCATACACAAAAATAAACTTAATATGGATTAAAGACCTAAAAGTGAGACCTGAAGCCATAAAAATCCTAAAAGAGAGCCAGGCAGTAATGCCTCTTGACATCAGCTGTAGCAACATTTTTCTAGAATGTCTCCTGAGGCAAGGGAAATAGAAGCAAAAATAAACTATTTGGACCACATCAAAATAAAAAGTTTCTGCACAGCAAAGGAAATAATCAACAAAACTGAAAGGCAACCTCCTCAACGGGAGAAGATTTTGCAAATAACATATCCAATAAAGGGTTAGTATCCAAAGTCCTCATATTATTTGAATACTATGCAGTAAATGGCATAGTTGAACACTCCCTCCTTTTATTTTATGGAACATCATGCCCTTCTGGTTTTCTTGTACTGTAGTTAGTGGTTGAATTTCCTCCTGGATTTTTGACTGGCTCTCCCTCTTGTGGTCTCCCTTAACTATAAGTATCTGAATGCTTTAGAGCTTAATCCTTAGTATCTTATCTATCCAGGCTCGCTTTTTAAGTCTCCATCCGTACTCACAAATTCCTTATTTTATACCTATAAAACAGCTCTCAAAATTAGTCACATGTATGGATTTATTAAGAAAAACAACTGGAAATGAACTTATATTTTTCCTTTAAAATCTACTTTAATGCTTAGATGTCATCTCCTAAAGAAAGTTCAGTCTTTGAGAGATAGTAGACTGTGACATTGTGTCTGGTCTGTTGAAGTTATCAGAGGTCAGAGAAGTGACCAGGTGAAGACAGACACTTCCTTCTGATGTTTTGTAAATGTAGGTTTATCATGCTTAGGATTTTTTTTTAACTGCTCCAGTGATGGCAAAAAGCAGGAAAGTACCTTAAACTTTCTAAGAGATGTTAGAATTTTAGGGAAGGCCTAAGGCCATTCCTGGCATCAGCAGAAAGCTTTTTAGTAACAACTCAAGTTTCACTGAAATAAACTTCAGGAGCTGGACCTCAAACCAGGACTAGGACCAGTAATTTTGGAATTCCACACCAAGTAGGTGATAACACAAGGTCGAGAAAGACTGTCAAGCCTTTTCTTCATCAAGGGAGAGATGAGCCTACTAAAGAAAAGAGGACTGTTAAGGATCAATATGTAAAGAGTTCAGAATAATGGACACATCATTAATAAACCAAGAAAAAATCGGAGTATATTACTGCTACATAGAGGAAAACTAGAAGTATATAATTGCAATAAAAGATTGAAGATAAAGATTTAAAATCTATTTTTTACATTTCTTTAGATATTACTATAATTGTATATTGTATGTAAAATGCTCTTAATTATTTATACCTATAATTATTTTAAAATGTTAAGATAATTATTATTACTGTAATTGTTTACACTTATTTTAGCTCCATAGATGTAAAGCCTTAATTGCATGCCATTTGCTGTGATAAGCACTGGAGACACATTAAGAGAATGAAACACAGTACCTAAGCTCAGGAGACTTTCTGTCTAATGGATTCGACATAGGAAGATAATTTCAGTATGAAAACTGGAGAGAAGAATGCTATTAGTTGGAGAGTGCACAGATCTGGGGGACAATTTATTATGATCTATCAAAAATTGGGATTGAGCTCAGAAAAGGATATTTAGATGCCCAGGTTGAAGTGAGTGAGTTTAAACAAGTAGAATTAGTTAGATGTACAGTGGTATTTACTGTGATCCAGCCAGAAGGAGCGTCAGGTGTTGGTGATAGTGTGTAGACATAACTCTATCAGGATCCTGGAGAGGTTTATAATGGCCATAGTGTAGAGCAATATTATGAGGGTGGAAGAGCAAATAAGACCAGATCAGTTAAAGTGTGTCATTACCAAGCTTCTTATCTCAGGCTCATAAGAAGTTTGGTGCACTTCTTAATCATTCTGTTCCAGATGAGGAATGCAACTCCCTCAATATCAACTTCTTAGGTTCTCTGCCACACTGTGCTCTCCAGTGTTCAGGGCTCAGATCTCTCCTTTGCCTGGTTCAGGCATCAGGTGATTGCGTGACTATAGACTTGTCTCTCCTTGGCTAATTTCCTAAAGATTGTTAACTATGTTCTTGGGGACTCCATCCATCATCCCTTATCTTTCATCTTTTTAGTCATTTCTTCCTTTCTATTTTGCTAAGAGGTACTGTTTTGTGTTTTTTGTGTGTTTTTTTTTTCCTGTACTTCCACTCCTTTTTTGACAATAGACCCTAGTGCCCCATTAAGCCCACAGCTAAAACATTAGCACCTGAAACAAGCTAGGTCCCATTTTTACCTCACCCTCCTAAAAGAAATACTGCATTTTATTCTTCTAGCACAGAAGAGAATGAAGACCAACAAAATCAGTTGTATTCCATATTAAAAAAAAAAAAAAAGACTAGTCCTTCCTTAAACTGGTCTATTTTTTAGGGAAATTCTATAGAGATAGAGGAAAAATGGAGGGTATTTTAGAGTTCCCAGTAGGAAAATAATAATAAAATTTCTGTTTTAGGTACAAAATGTCTAGAAAAGGTAAGTTTATAGAGATAGAAAACAGAGAAGTGGTTGCCTAGAGTGGTGGTTGTCTAGAGTGGTGCGTAGGAGCAGAGATGAACTGCAAACAGGCGTGAAGGAACTTTTTGCATGATGAAAAGTTCTATACCTGGATGGTTGCCCAGCCCTTTAAATTTCTTAAATTCATTGAATTGTACACTTACAATGGTGAAAACATCAATTTTCCTTAATAAATCCAAATAAATTTTGGAAAATCTAATTACAGAGCAGATAATCAGTTCAAATAGAAGCAGAAAGAACAGTTAGAAAGCCAAAGTACCAATATCAGAGAGAGAGAGATGACTGCCTCTGTGACTGGAAGACAGATATTCAAGAGGTTTTTAGGAGATGGTGTTTGTACGGTATTTGGTTGATAAAGTGTAGGGAATAAGAAAGGCACAAAACAAGGAAAATATCCAGATTTCTGACATAAACATCATCATGGATGATGGTGAAACTCATTAAATAAGGAGCTCAAGACACAGATAGAAGGGTGGTTTTGCAGGGGCAAGATAAGAATTTAGTTTAAAGTATGCTCAGTTTAAAATGTCTGTGAGCAGTCTGAGCTGAGATGTCTAGTATAAAGTTAACGATGGTCTATAGTTGAGGAAAGAATTCCAGGCTGAATCTGGTGATTCAAGTGTCAGCAAATATAAATGGTTAATGAAGTTCTGTGAGAGGATGAGATGAAGCTGGAGAGTGTGTAGCTCATGAGGAAAAAAAAAAAAGATGTACTTCTATGAGGAAATCCAAAATATAAGGGATAAAAGAAGTAGAAAATTAACACCATATGTCTGTTGTGGGGTGAGTGTAACTTTCCCTTATCCCTCAAAGTAGAGGGAAACCAGATAATAGTGAGCAATAAAAGAACAGCTATATCATCTTAAAAATTAATCATATTAATCTTCCTTCTGTGTTTCTTATCTTTACGAAGGCCGCCAGCATATACTGAGTAGCCTAAAGCAGACATCTAGGAACAGTCCTTCCTATTTTTTCCTCTTCCCATGTATCAGTCATTAAATCCTATGGATTCTACTTCTTTAACATTTTTAAATTTATACCTCTCTACTTCAGGTCTTCATCGTTTCTCTTCTGGATTACTGAGACCATCTCCTAACTAGTCTTTTTATGTTTGGTCATATTATATTGAAATTTATTATCCACATCACTGATATAGTTAACATTATAAAAGAAAAATCTTACTGTGTGATTCTCTTGCTAAAAATTCTTTGTGTCTTTCCTTTAAATTTTTTATCATCTGTCCCTTATTTGTTTCTCAAGCAATACTTCTCTCCATACCATACCTTACATCTATACTTCACCAGAGTGAATTTGCAGTTTGCAAAAGACTGTGTTCTCTCCTGAGTTCCCAGTCTTTCCAAATGGAATTTTGTAATTTTTGTTTGTTTTGAACAGTCATTTATTGGGGACTTACTAAATTCTAAATAAGTAAATAATTCTCATTAAATCCTTTCAGTGTCCGTATAAATGTTATTATCATTCTCAATTTATAGGCAAGGAAACTGAGGCAAGAGAATAATTGCCCATAGAAAGATAGTTATCAGTAAGTGTTAGAGCTAGAATTCTAAACCAACCTTTATTCTTCATCGAAGTTACTCTCTGTTACCTGTTCTAAGGAAATTTCCTTGGCACTCTACCTCCCATCCGCTAATTCACAGGTCTGTGTTTGGTACTCCTAATTTGGGTTTCCATAACAGGCCTTATGAACCATTATCATAGTATTTACCATAAAATGTTAGAATGACTCTCTTACTTATCTGTCATACTCATTAGATACTGTGCTTCTTTAGGCCTAGGGATATATATGTAAAAATAAAATAAATAAATAACGCAGAGAGTTAATTAATTATTTATATATTTATTTGTGCTTGCTTTCTTGGTGTTTTAGTAAAGCTTCTGATTCAGAACAGTCACTCAATAAATATTTCTGGGAGGGAGGGAAGAAAGAAAGAAGGGAACAGGGAAGAAAGTATTTTTGGGGGGAAGGGGCAGAGGAAGAGGGAGAGGGAGAATCTTAAGCAGACTCTGAGCTGAGCACAGAGCCCAGTGCGGGGCTTGATCTCACGACTCTGAGATCATGACCTGAGCTGAAATCAAGAGTCAGGTGCTTAACCAACTGAACCACCCAGGCGCCCCTAGTCCTAATTTTTTTAGAATTTGATTTCATGTATATACTTAATATATATATATACATATATGCATAGATACATAGATAATGTGTATGTATGTGTGCATGTGTGTGTGTACATATTATAATATGTATTATACACTATTGAGCTCCCATCTGACTTTTATTATGAAGGTAATTCCAAAATATCTTAATCCCATTTGTTAAGTAATTCTTCCCAATTTTTTGGATGTTTTCTTTAACATATAATAAATTTCTTCATATATAAGTCTGTTTCTGGGTTATTCATTCTTTTTCAGTGATCTTTTATTTTATTTTTGAATCAGGATTACATTTTCAAAATAGGATCCATTATTATGTGTTTGTATATAGATATACTTTTTAAATGGTTTTAAGAGTAAGGCATGTTATTTTAGGATATAGAGAAAAACCAAAGAAAATAAATCACCAGTAAGCTTATTTTATTAATAGATTTTCTATAAATATTATATTTCCATAATTCATTAACATATAGACTCAGGCACACATACATGGATTCTGTATTTGTATCTGTGATAAAGTGACATATGGACATACATGTATATGTATACATGTGTGTAGTCTAACAGATTGTTACATTTGACTCTTTGCCCTGAAATTACTCCAGAGGCTCAAAACCTCAGAACTGAAGGTGAGCCCATGAACCTCCACATTTTAAAGTGAGTTGCTAGACTATCTATGCAGGACTTGAAAGGTGAAGGTCATACAGTCAGTGCCAACAGCATCAGCCAGTCTTGCATCTTGGAAGCCGGGAGCAAATGTTCTATAGGTGCTAGGGCATTTCTCCTCACCATAAGTCAAGAAAGAGAAAGGTTAAGAAGTTAGCAAGTTGAGGGAGGATTTGTTTTGCAGAGAGTTAATCATACACTGTGGAGATTTTATCCCCAACATTATGGGTAAAGAAAGTTGAGTTTTTCTTTCTCATCTCAAGTTATGTGATGGGGTCTTCAAGTGATCCACTTGAAGGCCTTGTCATTGGGGTGTGGGAATTTGAGAAAAATAAGAACTGATATTTGACCCATATCTATGAAGTCTAAAGGTAAGAGGCTATAACTGGAGATTTCCCCCTTCCGGGGTAAGTGATATTGAGAGTAAACTGTGCCTCCATCAATGGCAGAGCAAGTGGGTTCTCTGGAAACAAGATGTGAACTGGAGAGAGGGGAAGGGACCTTAAACACTAGATGTATTTCCTGAAGTCCAGGACCTGAGGGTGATAGTTTTAAGTGGCTAGCCTTGGGCAAAGATCTTACAGTGTGGTTCCCAACTAGGATGGTTTCCAAGTAATCTGCTGAAGTATCCCAGGAATGGATGGGGTCAGTTTTTAACATTTGCCATGCCCAGTTTACAGAGATAGGAGCAACCCAAGGCTGTATTTCTCATTTTTTCCTTATTTTTCTTTTCTCCTTAGACCCTATGCTGGAGAAATAAAAAAAGAAATTAGTGAGTAGAGGAAGAAGAAAGAGCTAATAATTAAGTCAACCATAATTTCTTCTCTATTTGTAGATTTGGAAGCCTCAAGGGAGATTAAGCTACTACAGGAAGATGCTTTAAATTAGAGAAGCTCTTTGAGCTTTGCTTATTATATTAACTAGACTGGATCTAAGTGGCTAATACATAAATGTGGATTTTTATAAACTACTTGTTCCTTAAAAGCTATGGGATTGCCTTAAAATTTTATGCAGAGTTAGAACAACCACCCGTTTACAGACACTTGAAGGGATATAAAAGAACAAGAATGAAGTTGGTTCCTTCTTATATCCTATCAAGTCCCATTTGCTCAATAAATTGCTTATATAAGTATGTGTGTTTGTACACCCATGTGTGCATATCTCCGTATATGAGTATGTAAGTGTGGGTATGTGCAATGCAGTTATTTCCAGACATTCTTTTGGATGTCAAGTTTTTTTTAATGTCCAAATAAAATCAAGTAAGCCCTAATTTCTTATAATTTTTGGCATTCCAGTGCCCTCCTCCTTTATTTTCCAAAATTTATGTGGGAGATTTATATATTCTCCTTTGTTCTCTTTTTCTTCATTCTTTTCTGGATTTTATTATTTTATTTTATATTTTTGATATACAGAAAGCTATACATAATTAATATACATAACTGGTGAGTTTAGTAATAACTATACACCCATGAAACCATCAAAACAGTCTATGCCATAAAACTGTCCATCACCTCCAAAAGTTTCCCACCATCCTCTTCATTATTGCTTTTCACTCTTACTTCATGTTTGTTTGTTTTTTTTTGTCTCAGTACTGTGTTCCAACCTGCATCAGATTGCTCTGGTCTTAAGTGCCCCAAACTATGAATTCAATTTATTCTCTTTGATTTTTCAGGGAGCCACTAACAATGCACTTATGGGTAAAAATGAATCTGCTGAAGATCTGGTAACTAGGAACAGAAAGTGAAGTTCTAAACCCTAATAATGATTAATCCTTGACCCTTAACCCTCTCCAGGCTTTTATCTCATAGAATTAGTGCCTTTCCTTCTAGGATCACCTCATATTGGTTGTTTACTTTTAAATAACATCAACATTATTATTATTAATGCATTAACAATGCTCATCTCGTAATTTAGCTATGTAATCTTAAACTTGGAGAGCTTGACTTGCCTTATAATCAGACCCACTTATAATTATTCTGAATCTGTGTTTATTTTCATATTTAACTCCTTAATCCATGAGAAATTTATTTTGTATATTATGTGTTGTATGAAAAAACTTTTTTTTTAAACAGATGGTTAAACCGTTTTCCCAGTTCCATATATTTACTAAATATTCTTTACCCATCTGTTCTGAAGGCAGTTTCTCATTTTTTTAATTCTGTTTCTTTGATTTACCTGGCTTTTCTTAAATCAGTAACTCACAAATAGTATTTTCTAATATGTTATAATATTGGTATACATTTTTTTCTTCTTGTTATTAATTGTTTAGATTCTCAGCTCCTCATTCTTTCAAATGAACTTTTAAGCCACTTCATTAATTTCTATAAAAACATCTTGGGGGGATTTTTAAAAAATTTTTTTTAGATTTTATTTATTTGAGAGAGAGAGAGACAGAGATACTGAGATAGAGAGCACAAGTGGGGAGGAGAGGGAGAAGCAGGCTCCCCGCAGAGCAGGGATCCCAGGATCCTGGGATCATGACCTGAGCCGAAGGCAGACGCTTAACCGACTGAGCCACCCAGGCACCCTCTTGGGGGGATTTTGATTGGAATTTATGAATTTTTATTTTACCATCTTGGCAAATGGTTTGATATTCCATTTAGTCAAATCTTATAATTAAAGTCCTGTATATCTTTATAACAAAATTTTTTTAGAAAAAATATGGAATGCTTCACGAATTTGCATGTCATCCTTGCAGGGGGCCATGCTCACCTCTCTGTATCATTCCAATTTTAGTATATGTGCTGCTGAAGTGAGCACTGTCTTTATAACAATCTTTTGATATACTTCTGACATTTCTTCAAATTGCCATTTCTTCATATTAGACGTCTTCCTTCAGAATTAGGAACACTCAGTTGTGTGGTACTCTCTCCAGTGTAAAACTTCTGTATTTTCCTTTGAGTAAAACCAGAGATTATGGCTTTTAACATGGGGATCATCTGCTTTTAGTCGTCTGTCATTCAGCAGATATTTCTTGATTATTGTATTTTAGGTACTGTTTTAGATGCTGCATATACATCAGTAACAAAGGGGTAAATGACTTGATACTCTATGTAATGTTACATTCTAGTGGGAGTAAAGAATATAGAATGGCAGTTCATGGTAAGTGCTATGTAAAAAAGAATAGAGCAAGATAAGTAGGATTAAGAGTGCAAGGCGAATAGAATAATTTTAAATAGGGTGGTCATGGTACGCCTTACTGGGAACAAGACACTTGTCCAAAGACTTCAATGGATAAGATGAGCTATGCAGACAGAGGATGGGGTAAGTGCTCCTGGCAGAAGAAAGAGATCGTACAACCCTGAGGCCTAATGTACTCAAAAATCATCTGGAAGGCCAGGATGGCTGGAATATAGTGAAGAAGGAGACAAAAGGGGATGAGTTCAGACAAAATGGGGGAGGTAAATTGCATAGGTCTTTGTAGGTCATTATAGTAATTTTGGTTTAACTTTTTATGAGACAAGAAATGATTGGAGGATTGGGTCGGGGAATGACAATTATATTTTCAAGGATTCATTCTGATTTATGTGCTGCTGTTAATAGGGGAGCAAGGATGGAAACAGGGAAACCAACTAGGGGGACATTGCTATACGTGATGCTGCCCTGGGCCGACAGGGTAGCAATGGGGGTAATAAAAAATGGTTAGTTGTAGATGTATATTAGAGTGCAAAGCAAAAGGTTTTTCTTTCTGGGTTGCATTTTTCTCCTTCTACTTTCAGTAAAGAATCTTCATTTTATAACTCTCTGCTGCTGACCTTTTAAATTTAGCTTATTCCTACCTAGATTCTCTTATTAATACAAGTTTTTTCTCTTGGACTTTATATAGGTACAATTCTCTTTTGAAAATATTGAAAATGTAGGGCACCTGGGTGGCTCAGATGGTTAAGCGTCTGCCTTCAGCTCAAGTCATGATCCCAGGGTCCTGGGATCGAGTCCTACATCGGGCTCCCTGCTCAGCAGGGAGCCTGCTTCTCCCTCTGCCTCTCTCTCTCTGTCTCTTATGAATAAATAAATAAAATCTTTAAAAAAATATATTGAAAATTTAATTTTAGATAGCTGTGATGGAAAAAAAATACTGTCTGGAAATCAGGAGAATGTGATTCTTATCCTGGCTGTGTTACTAGTTCACCATGTAATATGGGATAATCTTAGCATTCTTGACTATAAAAGGTTAGAGTAAATGATCAGTATTATTTTTTTGAGCTTAAATGTTCTACCAATCTATGATTCTGTATCTGTATTCTGGTCAGTAAAGAGTTAAAAGTATCTGAAAAATCTTGATTTGGGATCCTTGAAATATCAACAGATTGCTTTGCTGAAGAATTCTTGAGAAGAAATAGGAAGTCCAAAAATGAGCTTATAGTATTTTGGGGGGATGGTGGTCGTCCTTGACATTGCTGGTAAGTGTCTCTTTTTGGCAGCTGAAGAGGGGCCTTTTTCTGTAATGCTTGATTTCATGGGGCCTGCTTTGTCTTTATAATCCTACATTTAGTGGGAACTTGGTTCCCATTTTCTGTCTTTTTTTTTTTTTTTTACCTCCCATGAGAGGATTTTCCCAGGACTGCCTCTTTTTAGAATTACCCTTCCCTATTTCAGTCCTGCATTTCTAAAACCTGATTTGTTGTGGTTGTATCACCATGTTATATATGTACAAGGCAATATTTCCATGCACCTTTTTACCTGTTTCATCCTATCGTTTCCCTGTATTTGACACTCTTCTTGAGATTCCTTTCCAGGGCTACCAGGTCCATCCCCATGTTGCATCCACTGGGACATAGTCTTCATGTGTACCTTGTTCTCTCTTCTCTCTTAGATCACACAGTACATCTGATTCTGTGCCCTGGTGCTGCTTATTCTGCCCTGAAGCTAGCTCAGTCTGTTTTGAAACACATATAACAATATTGTTTCCCCCATTTCAAGGGCGTTGCATTTGCGACTCTGTTTGACACCGGGAGACTAGAATTAAGATACTAAGAGTCTATGAAATGAAAGGCAGAAATAGCTTGTTCTTGCAAATGGAAAGAAATTCACCCCCATTTTGCTAAAAGCACTAGATCTTTCTAATCAAACATTTGACATCATGACCAGGCTGGAGAAAGAGTGTACCTGTTCAGTTACAATTGGTTCTGCTAAGAGAAGTGAATTTCTCATTGTCTGTGCAGCTACAGGAATTATGGTTAATAAAAGCACATGTCAGTCTGACTGAAGCTGTTCTATAAAGCCTTGCCAGGCCACTCTGCAAAACTGGTATTTCCTATTATGAAAACTAAATCTCAAATCATAGTTAAAAGGTAATCAGTCTTCAGGAGAGTGGTCTGTAGAGGTAAGCAGTAATTCAGATTTGATTGGCAACATAGGTTTTTCAGGGAATAGTTCAAAATGAGAAGCATTTGGAGGAAGCCAGAAACACAATCCAAAATGATGATTCTCGGAATTTTCTAACATTGGGTTATTGGTAGATATATGCACATTTTTTAAGTTGTGCTTTCCTAGGAACTATGATGATAGTAAACGGTGGCTTTGCGTACTTCATCTCCTTTAGCTTCTGTAACACGACCTTGTGATAAAGGTATCATTGTCACCACTTCATAGCTGAAGAGACTTGCCCAAAGTTCCTGGATTGTAGTCAGTGTCAGGGTGGGCCTTTCTCCTGCCAGCAGAGCCCAGGCATTCCTTACGGTCCCGTGATGCCTCCTGGAAGGGTGGTGTATGATTGCCTCTAACAACTTTTCTGTGCTATTGCTCCTTGCTTTATACCTGTGTTTATTGTTTCCATCGTTGACAAAGCAGAGCAATAGCACTTTCATCATAAGGTGGTTGTAAAGACAAAATTCAAAGAAATAACACATATCTTAAAAAGAAAAAAAAAGGGGCGCCTGGGTGGCTCAGTTGTTAAGCGTCTGCTTTCGGCTCAGGTCATGATCCCAGGGTCCTGGGATCGAGCCCCGCATCGGGCTCCCTGCTCCGCGGGAAGCTTGCTTCTCCCTCCCCCACTCCCCCAGCTTGTGTTCCCTCTCTCGCTGTGTCTCTCTCTGTCAGATAAATAAATAAAAATCTTTAAAAAAAATTAAAAAAGAAAGAAAGAAAGAAAGAAAGAAAGAAAAAGCCCTATCCAAAGGGAATTAATGTGACCTCACCTAAAAGCTCAATTTTGTATGCAAATTTCATGATTTGAAATAAAATCACTTCCTCTAGTTGAAAGGCATTGTGATTAGATACATTAGTAGCCTAAGTTTAGAAGCATGCACATTTTTCTTTTCATACACCGTTGTGAGAGACAGGTGTTGTATGCCATTTTCCTAGTTGGATCTGCACTGAATCTGTAGTTCTTTGTGCTATAACCAGGTAAACAAAGACTGTACTATGTATACCAATATACCTGTATTGTATATAGGCATCACTACCAACTTTTTGTTTGAACTTTATAAAATTAGTGTTGCCCTACTGCTGCTTTGTCTTCCTCTGAGATAGAGCAGAACTAAGTCTCCAGATATTCTTAACTTCACTCAGGAGAATTTTCCAGTTTGGCAAGTAATCAAGCAATCTTCACTACATGGGAATTCCTTAGGATTTCATTTTTTTTCTTTTGCTACTTTGCTAATATTGATATTGATGTACACAGCTTATCTCCTTTGTTAGACCTGGGATAGTCTGTACTTCAGATTCCATGTCTTGTATGAGTGTGTGACTGTCCTCAAAAGATGCTTAATAAGTCTCTGTCTGGGGCCGAACAAGAGAACACATTTTCATGACACTTAAAATATCTCCCAGGGGAAACCATTTGGATTACATACAGAATTTATTCAATGCAAAGCTAAATAACTCTAGGACTTATTTCTAGGCTACATGCCAATCATACTGAATTTATCAAATTACCCATCAACTAGTTGGAATATGTAGATAAAACAAACAAAAAACAGCTGTTCCTCAAGATGGGCAGACCATGAAAGTTATTCTAGGCCATTGAAAGGACTCTGATTTTTTTCTATGACTGAGATAGGGAGCCATCAAAAGGGGAGAGCAGAGATGTGGCATGATATGATTTATGCTTTAAAAGAATCACTATGGGGGCATCTGGGTGGGTCAGTTGGTTAAGCGTCTGCCTTCAGCTCAGGTCATGATCTTAGGATCCTGGGATGGAGCCCCTTGTCAGGCTCCCTGCTCAGTGAGGAGTCTGCTTCTCCCTCTGCCGCTTCCCCTGTGCATGCTCTCTTTCTCTCTCTCTCAAATAAATAAATAAAATCTTTTAAAAAAATCACAATGGCTGTGAGAGGGTCCTAAATGATTAACATTAGTAATGCTCAGGACACTGAAGTTTTGTTTCTAAAGTGTGATCTAGGTATTAGGGCCATTTTGTTTTGATTTTGAAATTTATTTGAAAATATCTTTGCTATATCAAAGTAAATAAAGTCAGCTTTATTTTTCTAATGTTTTGCCATATTCTGGGCAAGTGGGCAGAAGGTAACGAGGATTAAGTAAAGTAACATGGTCTGAACAGAATTTGTGAGATATAAAAATTTATTGCCTATTCAGTGATAACAAGGGAGAATCTCTGAAGCAGATTGTTTTTGTTGTGTGTTTTCAAGAAAAGATTTAGGGATAAAAATGTAAAAAACAAACACCCTTATTTTCAAATAAGAACTACAATCTGAAAATGTTTTAGTACCAAGTTACTGCCTGTAAGTGATTACCCTAAAAGTTTAGGTAGTTTAGAGTAAGACAATTATTATGAATACCATTGATTTCTTTAATCAAAATGTCAATAATGGTGAAGAAAGCATTTTACTTTTTTTCCCATTTACATTATCTGCCCTACTTTTCATTATTCAGTAATAGAAAGTTGTAAAATAAATCAGTAAAGGTCACTGGACTATTTAGCTTCAGTCCCTAGATCTGATTATTGGAAGGCAGTTCTCTGTGAATGCTTTCATGTTTCCTCATGGTCTAAACGTTCAGAGGAATGACCACTGGCAAATTTGGTTAAAGGATGATTGAATAGCAAGCATGTTCTGGAAGATAGTTATATTCCTTCAGAGAGATTCAGAGACTCCTCTCTCCTGTAATATTTGCTTATATCCCAGAATAAAAGCCTCTCCCTCTCCAAAGGGCAGGATGGGACAGTGTGCCAGTCAAGCTCTGAGTGTCATACTTTTGTTGAGTCTGTGGTACAGTCCTTCTGTTTGTGCAAAATCCTCATTTCCCCCCAAATAATTAGCCAATTATATCAATGCCATTTATTCAGAATGATTTTAGTAGTGATGCCTTTTATAGCCTCACCAGTGCTAAGATGCTCTGTGATAATAAACTGTGTTCTGGTCTAGAAACTGTGTTTCTGGCGCCTGGGTGGCTCAGTTGGTTAAGCGACTGCCTTCGGCTCAGGTCATGATCCTGGAGTCCCTGGATCGAGTCCTACATCGGGCTCCCTGCTCGGCAGGGAGTCTGCTTCTCCCTCTGACCCTCCCCACTCTCATGTGCTCTCTCTCATTCTCTCTCTCTCTCTCAAATAAATAAATAAAATCTTTAAAAGAAAAAAAGAAACTTTGTGTTTCCTGTCAGGATATCTATCTATCTATCTATCTATCTATCTATCTATCTATCTATCTAT
>NC_058410.1:35954044-35964700 GCF_002201575.2 Neomonachus schauinslandi
TATCTATCTATCTATCTATCTATCTATCTATCTATCTATCTATCTATCTATCTATCTATCATCATCTATCCTTCATCTGCTCATCTACCTGACACCGTGGCAGGCTGACTTCTTATCTTATGAGCATTTTCTCAGACCCTTAAATTTCAGACTGAACACTGATCTCTTCCCTTTATGAGGCTCATGCCATGTTGATGTTTGTACTGATGAGGAATGAGACTCATTTTGTGTTAGTTGTCAAGATATTCTGTATGTCATATGTTCTCTATGATACATTCAAAAAAGAGATACCAGAAATACTGTGTGTATAAATATGCAGTTCTTCACACACACATATTTGCAGGACTGTTGAGATGGTTAGGGAAAAGCATTTCCTTGGCAGTGGTGATAGGTTTGAATTTCACTGAAACATACTATTAAGGATGATGTCATACAAAAAATGTGGTAACTGCAGCAGAGTGTCATGTTGGCACACACCATGGACTTGTGTTTTCTGGGGCTTTTATCTGCACGAGTAGATATGCAAGGTTTTTGCTTTCTGGCTAAAGGAAGAAGGGGTGGTGTATATATGCAAGGGTGCTGGAGAGAGAGTAAATAATACAAGAAGGTTGGGGGGATTTAGAATATGGAGACTTAACCTGATATATAGTGATTGTCACAACTAGTATCACAGCTTTAGGAAGAGGCAATGTTAAATAATTATTGCTGATCAGTTTCAATAAATGTCTAGTGATAGGGCTGTTCCCAGACTGGGTGGAGTCGGTATAGAAGGAGCTTTTCCAGGGACCTCCCAGATTGGTTTAACAGTGACAGTAATCTGAGAATGAGGCTTTTTAAAAATTTGTTTTGTCATGGTAGGAACATTTAACAAGAGATCTACTTTCTTAACAAATTAAGTGTATAATACAGTAGTATTGAATATAGGTACAATGTTGGATGGCAGATCCCTAGAACTTATTCATCTTCCTTAACTGAAACTTCATATCCATTGATTAATAATTTCATTTTACCCTCCTCCCAGCCTCTGGCAACCATGATTCCACTCTTTGATTCTATGAATTTGAGTATTTTAGGTACTGCATATAAGTAGAATCAGGTAGTATTTGTCTTTTTATGACTGGCTTATTTCATTTAGTATCATGTACTCAAGATTCAACTATGTTTTTGCATATTGAAGAATTTTCTTCTCTTAAAAGGCTGAACAGTATTCCACGGTATCCATATACCACATTTTCTTTGTCCATTCATCTAATAATGGATATTCAGCTTGTTTTCATGTCTTGGCTGTTGTGAATAGTGCTGCATATGGATATGAGAATGCATTTATCCCTTTGAGATCTTGATTTCAATTCTTTTGGACAAGTATCTAGACTTGGGTTTGCTGGATCATATAGTAGTTATGTTTTTAATTGTTTGAGGAATTTCTGTCCTGTTCTCTAAGGTGCTCCAAACCCAGTGTGCCCCTTTGGTGATTGTAAGTCTCCTGGGTTTTGAGGCTACTACTGAGCTGGGGGTAGGAATGGGATGAAAGCAAGTCAAGCCACCACAAAGCTCACTGTTCCCATCAAGATTAAGTCGTTTTTTGAATAAAAGATTCTTGGGTTGTTGAAAATACTGAGTTAATTTTAGAGTTCTGAAAAAGTTGATTCTATGATTTTTGCCAGTGTTCATTGCTTTTATGGATGAGTGGAGTTTTGGAGGTCCTTAGTCCATCATTCCTAACTGTTGATCTTGGGCAAATTATTTAACCTCCTTTTTTCTCAATTTTTACATTTGTAAAACAGGGATAATAACATGCTTCAGAAAGTTTTTGTGAGGATTAAGCAAGTTTATTTTAGGAAAATCACTGAGAATAGTACCTGGTACATAATGAACACCCAATAAACACCTGCCGTTAAGATCAAGTAGATTCATTTAAAATACATTAGTTCAGATGTTAACAAACCTATCTTTTATTATTATTATTTTTTTAATTTTGGTTTAATATTCACAGCATAAGTCACATTTTATTTTATTTTTTAGTTGGTTTATCTGGGTAGGTAGATTTATAGATTATATTCCACAAAGCTTCAGACCACAGCAGCTGTTTTCCATTCTATTATATTGGATATTCCCAGAAGCTTTTTGAAACAATGACCAATGGCCAAGCTGTTGAAGACATTATGATTATGCTAACTGTTCAGATAAGCATGTTGAAAACCATAGTAAAACAGCGTGATTTTGCCTTTTGTTACCTCAGAAAAATAAGCCTGTTTATGCATGTACTTTTTTTAAAAAAAAAGATTTTATTTATTTGAGAGAGAGAGAGAGAGCATAAGCAAGGGGAGGGAGAGGGAGAAGCAGAGGGAGAGGGAGAAGCAGGCTCCCCACTGAGCAGGGAACCCAACACAGGGCTCCATCCCAGGACCCTGAGATCATGACCTGAGCCAAAGGCAGACACTTAACCAACTGAGCCACCCAGGTGCCCCTGAACTTTTTTTAACGTGGTTTATAAAACAGCACTTTTTGAGAGGATTGCCTCGGGACTAAATATAAAATTTACGATATTTTATGAAATACCTAGAATTATCAGTTATTGATGTTTTTATAAAATGTTACAAATTTTGATGACAAAGATGCTTCCTTGCAACATCCCCTACTAAGGGAGAGTGGACATTAGAAGGGCTCTTTCAGTGACTTAAATGTCAGCAAACCCCAACCTGTCAGAGAAAGCACATGGGAATTCCATGAGTAAGTTTAATGTACAATCAAAATGGCCAGTTCAGAATATTTAACAACTGCAGTTAATTATGAAAAGTAATTAGTTATTTGCCCATTGTTCTATAAATATATTAAGCATAATAGGGGCACCTGAGTGGCTCAGTCAGTTAAGCATCCGATTCTTGATCTCAGCTCAGGTCTTGGTCTTAGGGTCGTGAGTTTAAGCCCCACATTGGGCTCCACGCTGGGCATGGAGCCTACTTAAAAAATAGTAATAATAAATAAATAAAATATATATGTGTTAAAATATATCTGTTAAATATATATGTATATACACACATATATATAAAGCATAATACTCCTAATTATTCCCTTCATTAAAGATGAAGGGGATATTTATTATTTATTTATTAGTATTTATTAGTATTCTATATATAGAACTCTATATAGTATAATATTTATTAGTATTCTAAAGGCTCTGATTTTTGAAAAATGCCTATATTGGTTCAGCAATTTTTCTTCATCTCTAATACTCAAATGAGATATTTTAATCACTATATTTTTTAAATCTTTTCATATAGTAAAGATAACACCAAATCAGATCTAAAAGAGAGAAGTGTACTAGATACAAAACTTTCTAAGATGTATCATTCTGAAAAAATAATTTAGATCATATATCTATACATTTAACCCAATCCCCCCCAAAATTCAGCTGACTTCATAAAAACAGAAATTCACAAGCTAATACTAAAATTTATATGCAAATACAAAGGACCTAAAATAGCCAAGACAATTTTTTTTAAAAAAGAAAGAAGTTGTAGAACAAATGTTACTTCATTTCAATTTTAATAAATCCACAGTAATCAAAACATTGTAGCACTAGAATAAGGATAAATCTAAGATCAATGTAGCATGAAAGAGCAGAGAAATAAATACACACATAAATAGTCAACTGATTTTCAACAAAGGTGCCAACATAATTCAATGGAAATAGGTAATCTCTTTATCAAGGGTATTGAAACAACTGGTATTTATGGAACAACTTGATATCAACTGGGAAAAAAGAATGTACCTCATAAACCCAAATCAAAAAGCCAAAGTTATATAATTTTTAGAAGCAAAGATAAAATATTTACAATTTGGGAAGGCAGAGATTTTTTAAAAATAGGACACAACAAAAATGAACCATTTTTTAAAAAGTTAAGTTGAATGCCATCAGATTTGAAAACTTCTTCTCTTGGGGCAGCTGAGTGGCTCAGTCGGTTAAGCGTCTGCTTTCGGCTCAGGTCATGATCCCAGCGTCCTGGGATTGAGCCCCACATTGGGCTCCCTGCTCAGTGGGGAGCTTGCTTCTCCCTCACCCTCTGCTTGCCGCTCTGCCAACTTGTGCTCTCCCTCTCTCTCTTTGTCAAATAAATAAATAAAATCTTTAAAAAAACAAAACCAAAACTTCTTCTCTTTTCAAGATACTCTATTAAAGATGAAAAGAAATGTCCCAGTCTGAAAGAAAATATTATATACATGTATCTAAAAAAAACATTTTTATTTGTTATATGTTAAAAAAAAAATCTTACAACTCAACAATGAGAGGACAACACAACTGGAAAAAAGAAAAGAAGAAAATTTGACCAATTTACAAAGGAAGCATTCAAAATGGTTGATAAATGTTTGAAAAAAAAAAAAACTGCTCTACATTCAAAATCATCTTTGTCAGTAATTAATCACAATGAGTTACCAAATAGCTAAAGTTAAAAAGACTAACAGGATCAACTTTTGGTGTGCTTGTGGAGGAATTGGAACTCTCATACACTGCTTATGGGAATTAAATGATAAAACTTAAAAAAAAAAACTACGTGACAGATTTTTTAAAAAAGATTGATTTATTAGCCTGATGATGGGTATTAAAGAGGGCATGTACTGAATGGAGCACTGAGTGTTATACGCAAACAATGAATCATGGAACACTACATCAAAAACTAATGATGTAATGATGTAATGTATAGTGATTAACATAGCACAATAAAAAAAAGATTGATTTATTTTAGAGAGAAGAGAGAGAAAGTGCAGGAGGAAGGGGCATAGAGGAAGGGAGAGGAGAGAGAGAGAATCTCAGGCAGACACCCCACTGAGCACAGAGCCTCATGTGGGGCCCGATACCACAATCCTGAGATCATGACCTGAGCCAAAGCCAAGAGTTGGATGCTCAACCAACTGAGCCACCCAACTGCCCCTATATGACAAATTTTTAAAAGAAGTTCTGTATAAATCTTTTGTAAGACTTTGCCATTCCACTTGAAGGAACTTACCAAGGAGGAATGATAAAAGTATATATCCACACAAAGACATGTACAGGAATATTTATATATTCTTTATTTATTGTAACTCCAAACAAGAAGCAACCTATATTCTTTCACAGATGAATAGATAAACATACTGTTGCATAGCCATATAATGGAATATTACTCAGCAATGAAAAGGAATACAAAGGCATGAATCAATCTCAAAAGCATGAAGCTGAACCAGAGAAGTCAGAGAGTAGACAGTAAATGATTCTATTTATATAAAATCTAGAAAGGCAAAACTGATATATAGTAAGAGAGAGCAGATCATTTGTTGCCATGGGTGGGAGACATTCACTGCAAAGGGGCATGAAATAATTTGGGGTGGTGGAAATAGAAAATATATTTTTTAATTTAGGAAAAAATATCAAAGCCAGAGTGGTACCAGTAAAGTATTGTGGCCTGTAGTTCAAGATGAGACCAAAAGTGTGGCTGGAAGTTTCTTGAGGCTTCAGAAAATTATTTTTTCTTAAAATTATTTTTGCAGAAAATTTTTCTCTCAGTAGAAATTACATCTAAGGCTCTTAAAACATATTCACCCTCTCTGCTATGAGCCTGTGCATCCTCACTACTGACCCAAAGTGAAGACCCCACTCAGAAAATATGTGACTGTCACTTTTGTCTAGTGAATTTCATTACAATTTAAACAAATCCACAATTTTTAAAAGAATTGTAACAGTTGGGACAGAAAGGAACAGAGCATTTAAAACAAAAAGGTTCTTGAGCCCCAAACTTCTTCCTGGCAGGAAACAGGCTGAGAACACTACTCAGCTGCAAACATGAGCTATTTCTTTTCTTTTCTTTTCTTTTTTAAGATTTTATTTATTTATTTGAGAGAGAGAGAAAGAGAGAGGGAGAAAGAGAGAGCACAGAGGGAGAGTTAGAAGGAGAAGCAGGCTCCCCACTGAACAGAGAGCCTGATGTGGGACTCAATCCCAGGACCCTGAGATCATGACCTAAGCCAAAGGCAGACACTTAACCCACTGAACCACCCAGGCACCCATGAGCTATTTTTAAGAAATGAAGATGATTGAGAGGATAGTGTCAAGACTTCAGAGCATGGGGCCTGCAGCCAAGAAGAATAACCCAGAGAACATATTTGGGTCCTAAGCAACATACCCCCTGCCTTCCGAGCAAAGTGAAATGGCAACTGTGCTTTGTTAGATTTCAGTAATTTTTCAGACCGGTGACTTCATTTTGCTCCCATTTTTCCTCCTCTTTTTGAGTGGAGACATCTATTGCAGTTCTCCTGATCCTGTCTCTCCATTGTATGTTGGGTATGTGGGGGCCACATAGCTTGTTTCTTTACTTGTCTTCTGATCAAGAGGTGGTCCACCATAAGTAATCTCAACTACACCAGAACCTGATTTACATCATGTGACCCTAGACTTAAAGTGTAATCCTGAGGTTGAAATGGGATGAAACTTTTTTTTTTTAAGATTTTATTTGTTTGCGAGAGAGAGAATGAGAGACAGAGAAAATGAGAGAGAGAGAGCATGAGAGGGAGGAGGGTCAGAGGGAGAAGCAGACTCCCCGCCGAGCAGGGAGCCGATGCGGGACTCGATCGCGGGACTCCGGGACCATGACGCGAGCCGAAGGCAGTCGCTTAACCAACTGAGCCACCCAGGCGCCCGAAATGGGATGAAACTTTGAGGGTTTAGGGAGTCTGGTAAGTATATGTTGGAAATGGAAGAGATGTGTATCATCTTTGGCCAGAGGACTAACTGTGATAGTTACTTTCCAAAGATGGCCCCTGTCATAATTTTATTAGATTAATGTTTGTTACATTAAACACTAGGGTGTCAGATGGTGAGCTGAGGTTTAACAAAAGACCACAAGAGAATTGAAATAGAGAAGTCTTGGAGAAAATACATGGCAAGCCTGGAGAGACCACACGGGGCGATCAAGGCAAGGTGCAGCAAAGAGAACTGGGAGGACTGGGGGCACATGCCTTAATTAGGGTCCCAGGGTAGAGTCTTTGGGATTCCCAGGCTAAGATTAAATTGGTCAGTTTAAACCAAAGAAGAGTAAGGTTTTGGTAAGCTTCACAGGAGTTTTATCTGAGTTTATGAGGGAAAGGCCCTGGGAGACAGAGGAGACTGTTTATCATGCAGACCATTGGGGAAGTCATACCAGGAACTTAATGCTATCTTGTTGGAGAGACCACTGGGATGTCCAGTCATCACAGCATCCCGGCAGAGCCTAGCTTTCCCTACCAAAGTCCTCTGCACATAGTGAGCCATCTTGGACATTGCAGACCCACATAATATCACAGGGAACTGGGCCTACTTGAGTCACGGAATGGTGGCAATAATAAAATGCTGTTTTAAACCACTATATTTTGAGATGATTTGTTATGCAGCAGTAGATAGCTAAGACATGTGTACAAGCCACTAACTGGGTATAAACATGTAAGATTTATAGAATAAAATCAATAAATTGGCTATTATAGTATTTTTACTTTGAACTTGAGCTAATCTTAAACCTTTTATTCTGGCATATAATTACATAACCACAAACATTAGAGGCTTCTACAGTTGTTGCTATGTTGATTATTATTCTTTAGGTTGTTTGGCTTCAAAAAAAAGGTTGCCTTTTATAAAGTTAAGTGACAGTTTAAGCCATTTATAGATCTTGGCAAGGAAGAAGATACCAGATGTCATGTGTGTGATGGAACTACCCATAATCTTCTTGTTGTCATTAAAAAATCTTTTAAAATCCTTTAGTGGAAGTTTAAATTTGTAGCTCCTTATCAGTCAGGAGAAAGCAGGTAATTTTTTTATAATACATAAAGAATTTTTAAGGTATCTGAGTACTTTTAACTGTTTTCTTTTTAATGGTGGAAAATGAGATAAAGAGGCTCAAACACATTCTGAAAATGTAAATTCTTCTTTTAGAAATTTCTAGTGTACAACTTGGCATGCTAGTCATGCTGAAATATATCCAGAGTATGTGTGATGATCAGAAACAGTGTTCCTTGACAGAAACATTCTAAGTCTTGAGGCTTCCACATTAGCTTAATTATGTGAGACCATTATAACAAGCTATATTTTTTGCCTTGTTCCTCAAGGAAGTGCATTTTAGGCCAAAGTTCTGTATTCTTATCACCAGAATCTTAGAATTACCTCTAGCTTCTTAATTATTTTTCTATCCTCAAAATCATGCTACAGGTAACTTCTAGGCTTTAGGTGTATCATTTGAATCAGCATATCTTTATACGAAGACAGACTTTTAATTGTGGAACTTAACCAATGTTACCAACTTGATTTAGTATAACTTCATTTGTGAAGTAGATCATGACTGGCAGAGCCAAGAGAAGTCTAATAAACACATTTTCCTTCTTATAGGATAAGAATTCCTTGAAGACTGAGTTTTCCTCCCCTTTTAGTGAACCACCTAAGCAGAAAGATTGGACCTCTAAATCATTCACCAAAACTGCTTACACTTTTAGACTTCTCTGGGAGTAGAAACATCAAAATCACATTAGAATTCAAAGATATTGTTGTTGTTTCCAGAAAAAAAAGCCATAGGAATTAGAATCTATTGGCAAGAATACTGTTAAAAGAAGAGTATAATCTGTGGAATAGAAGATATTTGAATAATCCTGGCTGTACAGAAATGAGCCATCACATCCAAGCTTTTTTTTTTTTTCTCCAGAAAATGACCCCAAGAACTTAATCTTCAACCAATTAAATTTTTAATAAAATACTTTATTAGCTCAAATATAAGGACTCTTCCTTAAAAATCCTCCATGAACAGATGAACAACACTCTTTGAAAAATGGGCAAATTATAGGAATAGAAAATTTACAGAAATAAAAATGACCAATAAATACATAAAGCAATTGTTAATCCCAGTAAAAATAAAAATTATTCAAATTTTAAAATAAACTTTTAATTCATCAAGGGCAAAATAAAAAAAGAAAGATAAAATGTTAATCAGATTGTATGAAGAAATAGCTTCTCTTCTACTCCTTATGAATACTTTTTTGACCTAGCAATTCCACTTATCGTTATCCGTCCTAGAAAATCCCCCATGGTACATTCATGCCGCTCCCCCTGCTTGTGCTCTCTCTCTCTCTCTGTCAAATAAATAAATAAAATCTTTTTTTTTAAAAAAAAGAATAGTAATTGTTGCATTGTTTCAAATAGTGAACATATGGAAGCAATATAGATGTCTATTAAAAGAAGAATGATTATATAATCTAAAAATATCCATACTATGCATTTTGAAATAATGAGACAGATGTAGATGTAGTGAAAAGTAAGTGTCCAAGATGTATTATTAAGTGAAGAAAGAAAATTGTAGAACGAAATGCACAGTATTTTCCCTTTATTAAAAAAAATCACAAAATGAAACTGCTCATTTTCATATAATCTTTTTTGTATTCTGATACATATATATAACATGATACACACATATCATTCTGAATATAGTGACCCTGGGGAGGAGGGAGGGAGAAATAGTGAAGTAAAGGCTGTGCATATATTCATTTTGTAATTATGCAGAAATCAAAAGAATGGGAAAAAATCCAAAGTGCAACTTAAAAGAATCCCATCTTTGGTTTTAAACTATGCTTAGGTGAACCATAATTAAACTATGCTTAGGTGAACCATAAATAATTAAACACTTTTGCCGTTCCAAATTTCAATGTGAGGTTAGTAATTGCTATGGAATATAAAGGTAGTTTGTAAGGTCCTTTATTTAATGGAGCAGAAATAAAATCTTCTTAAGCCAAGGAAATAAGCCGGATTGGCAGTAGAGAGCAAAGCCTGAGTGTATGGGCTTAGTGACATTGAACATGTTGCTTCACTTCTATGCCACTCTTTCTTCACTTATAAAATGAGGAGATGATATATACCTTATAAGTTCCTGGGGGAGATCAGAGAAGATACTGTAGGAAAACATTTCATACACTGCCAAGCACATAACTCCTCAGATAATGGCATGTGTTTTCATTTATTCATAATAAGTACAACTAACTTAAAAATTGAAATCACTGATTAGAACAAAGTGAAGAAAGCTAAGCACTAACTCTAATGATTTACCCAATTTATTGGGATCCTTAAAAATGTTAGTTTTATTTAAGTCTGTTTATTTCCTTATTCTTTAAGAAGTCAAAAATTCTGGGCGCCTGGGTGGCTCAGATGGTTAAGCGTCTGCCTTCGGCTCAGATCATGATCCCAGGGTCCTGGGATCGAGTCCCGCATCGGGCTTCCCGCTCCTTGGGAGCCTGCTTCTCCCTCTGTTTCTCTCTGTCTCTCATGAATAAATAAATAAAATCTTTAAAAAAAAAAAAGTCAAAAATTCTTCCAAGTATAATTAATGTTTCCATCTCCCTGCAGAGCCATGAGTTGACTAAGATTCAAGAGCCGCTTAGGAAGAAAAGTCAAGTGAATTGGAAATGAATATTGTCTTCTGATGATGTATTTGAAACACTGTAATATTTGCATTTTAGATTCAGCTCAACTTTGTGTTGTGTAAGGTGAAAAGATTCTTCAGGGTTAGCTATGTGGTAAGCAAGCAAGATTGATTATGTCCGTAGGAAGCTAAGACCAGGACTACCAAAATGATTAGAACCTGCTAGTAGAAAGCAAAGCCAATACAATGAATACAA
>NC_058410.1:35964710-36124260 GCF_002201575.2 Neomonachus schauinslandi
TGAAACTGTTTAATTTCTGATCTGAATAATTATCTGAATACATAAATAATTCAGCTGATAATTGTGTTGTGATTTTAATATCCTGAATTTAAAAAATATAATTAATACTGTTTGGAGATCTCTTTTACACTTTGCCTTTATTCTTTTACAAAAGAACCTTTGTCTTTTTCTTTTTGGAGGAAAAGGCATACATATTTTAAAAGGAAGTGGTAATTAGCATCCCTATTCTCTTGTTTTCATTGGAAAGTATGGTTTCTTTTTAGGTAAGCCAACTCTCCCTTCAGACTACAAAATTGATGATGAGGCAAAAATATTCACACTTTGAAGTCAGAAGGAACAGCTTGCTGGGTTGACAGAGGCAAGTGGAGGGAAATGTGCCTGGAGTTGTTAACGAATCCAGAAACACAGTATGGCATTTAAGTTAGTTAGAAGGGATGGAAAATGAATCTCTGGAATACAAATAATGTTAGTTAACGTTTATTTTGCTCTGCAAGTGTACTTCTCTAATTAAATGAAAGAAACAATATATTCTACCAATTTATAATCTGTATGAATGGAAAAATCTTTAAATACCTAGAATCAGAACTAAATAGAGTGAATTGTGTGTTTGTGTGCATTTGTGTGCTGTAGTTCAGAGAAAGAGTTGGTAAGAGAAAAGGGGAGATGTATTTGTGAACATTTAGAGGTTCTATCATAAGCCATTAATAAAGAACTCATCAATTGTTATATTGGAGCTGTTGAACATATTTTACGTTTTTACTTACCTGAGGAAGGGAATTCTCTTATTTCTAGAAGTAGAATAGAAAAGGGGCTGAATAGGTGTCTAATAATCAACTATTTTTACCAGTAGTATTATTAAACATTTTTTAAAACAAAGATTTCCAAACATTGATTCATGGTTCATGTTGCATTCAATAAATCTGTTGGTTATTGCATCAGACAAACAGAAAAGCTACATGGAATGTTGAAATTCACTTACGGAATTCCTGGTGGGCATCACAAAGACATAAGCAGTCATTAGAAGGGCTAAATCCAATGGGCTCATTGGATGATGATTACAAGTTTTTTGGAATTCTCATATTAACAATAATAACAATTCTTATCTCTCAAATAGCTTTATACATGATTTTGGCCTTAAGTTTGTAGAACCATTAAGAGTCTGAAGAGATCCACTTACTTTTTTTTTTCATTCTGCATTATTGAATGTTGAGGAAGAAATTACGTGTTATCATAGTACTCTTGACTTTGAGAATTCTTGAAAGTCTCAGGGGGTACCCCTTGAGAGTGCAAGGGTCTCCTATAACAGGATTAGATTTATGAGACACTTGTAGTTTACATGAAGCTTTAAAATTCACAGTTAATGAGGTTTCCCTGGTGGTGCCCCATACAAATGGAGATGTCAGAACAAAACATAGCATAAACTCCTACTGCATTTGGGGGGGGTCTGATTTTGTGATAATGAAGAAGAGAGAGCAAAACAAACAATAACCTTTATACTAATCTCTTCAGGAAAAGCAGAATTGGAACAACTTCTGGAGATTTTAAATAAGAAGTGAGAAAATACAGATACTCAAAGATGTAATGAGAGATTGCAAAGAGTAAGACAAATACACAATCTGTTTCTGAATCACAGTGTGATTACTGATGATTGCCACTGTCTTCAGTTAAGGCCAGCATGCAACACCCCTCCTTGGGGCCTGCCTAGATCTTAACCAAGTGCATTACTTTAGGAAATAGGGTCTTAAAAAGTCAAGGTGCAGATAAGGGAAGGTGTCAGTGGACTAGTCCCATTTAGTCCCTCTCTGAGGCTATGATCTCTCTCTATATATTTAATAATCAGTTTACTTTATATTTTAATCTTGTTGATCACAGGATTCTTCTGCATACATACAGTTCATAACCACCTTTACTTTTTAATGTTTTAACATTTCTTTACTATTAATTCTTTCTCAAAACTAAAGGAAAGCTACTGAAATATAAGAGCCCCAAGTTTGCAGGCTTTAGCTAAATACAAAAGACAAACTAATTTTTGGCAAATGACTGTGGGAAAATATACAGCAAATGCCTTTGGTCCTGATTTAGTCTTTACCTCATAGGAGTTTTATGAGTATTAAATGGGATAAAGTATGTATTATATCAGGTACTTAGTAAGCACTCAGTAAATGTTATCAATAATTAAGGCCTCCATCAGCCAATCTTAGGATACAGATTATGTTCCACCCTTTCCTGTGTCTTTCTAGACTAGTGATAGATACTTCTGTGCTCTCATTTATCTCTTTCTTAATTGAATCTAAATCGAACCAGCATTCAGGAATGTATGAGATTGGTCTATCGTGTCTCCTCTCAGAATTATCTATCCAATAGTGCTGTAATGTAAACCACAAACATTAGTCACATATGCAATTTTAAGTTTCCTAGTAACCATATCAAAAAAAGAACAAAAAACAGGTGAAATTAATTTGATTTATATACTTTAGTCTGTTACTTAGAAAATATTAACAATTTCATTGATTTATTTGTAATCAATATAAAATTACTAATGAGATCATTTACATATTTTTAAGTTAAAAACTTCTTTAATTAAAAAAAAATGTAGTGTGCATCTTACACATCTCAGTTCATACTGGCAATAAAGCATTCAGTAGCCACATGGATCTAGTAGTTACATACTGGATAATGCAGATCTATATAGAGAGAGAATGAACTAAGCTAAAGGAAGTCATCTCTAATTCTATAACCCTCACCCTAGCCCTTTAGAATGCATTTAATTCCCCTATATAAAATCATACTTTAATATATAAATTATTTATTTTATTATGAATATAGTATAAGTATAATTTACTATTTACAATTATTTATAGTTTAATGCAGATTTATTATTTATATATTAAACTCTTTTTTTAGTTTAGGAAATTACTAAATTCTGAAAATATAACCAATTTCTGTATGTAACACATAGATGTTTTAAAAGGGAATATCTAGTATGACTTCAGTCCTTTAGTGTATTTCTTTTGAGACTTTTTGACATCTCTAGCATTGAATTCTTTTGTTAGGTAGGTATTTTATAAGTCCTTAAAACATGCATAGAACTGTACCAACTACGTAAAGTATCCACTTTAAAGTATACAATTTCGTTTAAAAATTCTTGTAAACTTTTATTATAATTCTGATGTTACTTAACCAATAAAGAACCAGTTTCTTTTTACATGAAATGATCTAATAACTCTTTCTTACATAAATGATCTTGTCCATTCATTCTTCTATATACTCTAAACTTCTTGTTTCAAGTAACATAATTATTTATATATTTGCCTTCTTATAAAAGATATTTTATTTTATTGAGCTTTAACATTACGCAGTAAGTGACTTTTTATGTTACTGTTCTAGGAAACTTGACATTCCTGTCTTTATTTTTTCAGTAAATATCTACTGAATAGGTTTATTTATTTATTGTAGTGGTATATATTTATAATATATATTTATTCTGAGGTAATTTTTTCATTATCATGTGTGTTTTCATAAATTGTTTTAACAATAAAAGCTGTATTTCTCTAGGCAATTGATTTATTTTTGTCTTATAATTAATATAAATGTAAGAATTTATATATCCCTCTTTTGGTATACTAGAAAGTTCAGAATCCATTTTACAATCCAACTCTATCAATTGTAAAGGACCTATGATCTGATATTAATATACTCCCTCTTTTTTGACTATATCTTATTTTTCTTGTATTCTCAATTCTTCTTTTTTTGTATTCCATTGGTTTCATATATAATTGTTATATATATATGTATGTATATATGATTCAAATATCTTTTGTAATGAAGCTGTATAAGTATATATGTATACATATACATATTTGTGGTGTATCTATATCTGTATCTGTATGTATGTATATATGTATCTATAGAAAATAAATTATATTATTGTCAAAATATTTCCTGCCCTTCTCTATTAGATTGTTCTCTACCAGGTTATTTCTGAAGGTAGATAATATTCTCAGCACCGCTCATATCAGACTTGTCCATGTGTCTTGACTTGGCTGATAAAATGTGACATGGGTGACATGTGCCACTTCTAAACAAAAGCTTTGAGAGTCTGTACTTGGTTCCCCCATTGTTCTCTTCTCCCTGCCAAGAATTTGGTAATTCCTTGATAGTAGCCACTCCTTTAGCTTGGTCCCAGAGCCTAGTTACAGCTGAATCCTGAAAAGCAGGAGTAAGAAACAAACCTATATTGCTGTAATCTACTAAGACTTGGTGGTTCTTGATATCACAACTAACTAATTTAAACTGATACAGTTGATACTAATATATATACATACATGCATATATATGTGCATGTGTGTATATATATGTAAATCTATGTGATGAGTAAATTGAGTCTCTTTAAATATAAAGTACCTAAACATATTAGTGCCTTTAGAGATTGTCACATTTTTGTCTATTCAAGAATAAATTTATATATATTATCAAAGGCTTAGATATATCAGTAACTCTGACAATAATTGTAGAAACCAGTAACTTATTATACCATAGATCATGGCTCATATGGCTACTAGCCATGTGGGGCTATTTAAATTTAAATTAGCTAAAATTAAAAATATAGTCCCTTAGTTCAGTCCCCTTTCAAGTACTCAATAGCCACATGTAGCCAGTAGCTAATGTAGTAAATAACACAGATAACTAACATTTCTCTCATCCCAGAAAGTTCTGTTAGAAAGCTCTGTTATTGAATAGAAGAATTTTTTTTTGCTTGCTGTACAGATTATTTTTATTTCCTCCTTCTCCTTTCTAATATAAGGTGGTGACCATTTTTTAGTATGAAACTATTTCATTATTATTATTGCCACAAAAATCACAAGTTGGCAGAAACATTCTAATAAGGAAATGTCTGAATTAAAAAGTCACTCTATATTGTCCACTTAACAGGAAAAAAACCCAAGATTAGTTGTGGCAGCATTTCCTGTTAGGACAGAAATAATTGGGCTGCAGAGCAAGCACATTTTGGAGTTCAAAGTGACATTACTGCTCCCTTATAAAAGCTAAACAATGAACCACTTTGATGAAACTCACTTTTGAAATTAACTCGACTAGCATATTAAAATACTAGAAAATACACTATCATTCTAAGCTTTATTTCTTCAGCTAAATAAAGTAGCTGTCATATTAGGAAATAATTAATAATTAGTGAAAAATACTAGAGGATGCAGTTGAATGACAGAGGAGTCAGGGGAAAAAGCCAAAAGCTTCATTTAAAAATTCCCGAATGCTTTCTGAAATGTTTTGTATGTTGATCATTCTTACCTCTTTGTTTTTATTATCATCTTGTCAAAAGTAGCCAGTAGGGGTAATGGGCACACAATCATCTTGAATAAAATTGAATTTGGTCACCGAAGTACTCTGTTAGAGAATGTCATACAGGAGTTTTCAACTTTTGTGCTTCTGCAAAAGTGAAATTGATTAGTAATAACCTTAGGTATAGTAAAATTTGTTCATAATTTTATAGTTGCATTTGTAACATTGATCTACAAGTTAATGAGATGTTGATGTGCTCCCTTTTTAAACTGACAGCGCTCTGTACAATTGTTCTTGTGAAATCATACAAATGTGTACCTGCTTGCATATTGATAGTTCTACATATAGATGCCTTGAAAGTTAAATTGAACAGGGTTGAAATAAAATGCCTAATTTTTTAAAAAGACGATGATGGAGCTTTCCTTTTTTTAAAAAGAAAAGGGAATTATTTAAGGACATACCTTTGTTACCTACCATGAATCCTTTTTTGTACTTGGATGAGTTAGTGTTGGATATTGACTGCTGAAGCATCACATGTAAGATGAGAATATTGCTTATTTTCTGCTATTACTTTGTGAAGAATGTTTGCACAACCCACAATTTAAAGTTATACTACATTGATACCAAAGGTAAAAAAACAAAACAAAAAAAACTTTAAAAAGTGGTATCTTGTTAGGCTCCATGGTTCCTTCCAGCATTCTGTAGGATGATGGGGAAAAAATGTATATTTTGAATCAAAACATGAAATGTTAAACATTGTATTGGAAACCTCATAATTCTTGCTCATCGACATCTCCACTGGTTTCTCAGTATAAACCCAAAACTTGCTTAGACTGAGAAGCCAAACTAACCAGTTCCTTATAACATTTAATTTTGAAAAGTATTTAGGCCTTCTTTATTTAGGGAGTCATTGCCTATCATGTGCTATAACCTCAAATTGCATTGTCTGAGTCTAATTTGTAATGCTAATGCTAATGCCAGATATAATTTGGAGCATTAGGTGTTCCTGGAAGAAATGTTCTGTAGAGCTGGCAGTTTTAGAGGCAAGATGCCTTCCATACCAGCAACCAGGATTTTTTAAGGAGGTCTTTTGAAAAGAATAGATGTGATGGAGTGTTAAGATAATCCTTAGCCTGATTTCTTGGGAAGATTCTCCAATTAGTTGCAATAATTTCTGGAAGTATGACTCTACATACATATTTTATTAAGAAAATATGAATATTCCCTAAACTGTCAACAGATAACGCACAAAGAATTCACTAATTTGAACAGTTGTTACCATTCACCATTCTTTCCTCATCTGTTCTTATTGTCTCTAGTGCTGTTCTTCCCAAATCCCTAAAGCTGCATCCCAAATCCCAAAGCCCCTAATACACTGTTGTCTTCCTTCTTCTTAATACAACTCCCCCTCTTTTTTTAAACCTTTGTCCTGAGTTCCAGGGTTACTTCATGATTAAGTTAAGGCAATTTCCCTAACAAACCATTATTGGTCTGGAGGTGGGCACATGCTGCAAGGTTGCCCAGCGAGAGGACATTATATTCCTTAGTCGAGGGAGAGATTTCCCTATCCAGGGGATGTGAACTAAGAAGCATTTTGTTCGGTTGCTGCTGGTAGCTGTCTTGTGTCCATGGAGGAATTGGCTGATGGAAAAATTGACATGCTAAAAATGACAGAGTGGAGAGACAGTAATAATCTGGATCTATAACAGCATCACTGGACCACAGCATCCTGAGTTTCAGCTTCATACACATTTCACCATAAGAATTATGTGTTAAATATCAGTTTAAAAAATACAACTACATTAAAGCAACGGTTGTGAAGAAGTCCTAAAGCCTAAGCATATGCTTGAGAATGCTTTTAAGGAAAAATTCTCCAGATCACTTTACTCAAGTGTGGGAATACAATCCCTTCACAAGTTTGGGACTGCTTGTATAAAGCGTTTAATTTGTAAAGCATTTAAGTAATTTAAACATTTGTAAAGCAGTTAAATAATGTGAGATGAATATTAAGCAGCTTCTTTATAATATTTTAACTTTTGCATAAATTTTAACCATTAACTTAAAATTATATGAATAATTTTCCAGTCAGTCTTAGAATGAACAAATTTTTCCTGCCTTAAATCAGATAAAAAGATCTAGTTTGGCCATATCTTGTGCCACTGTTGGGAAATCCAAATCCAAATGTGTTGGAAGAACAGCTCTTATATTAATGATGCATTGACATCCTGGTTTAGAATTTGTGATCAGGCATTAATGAAATTGTGCCTATAATTAATTAGTTGTTTTGTGTTTTCCTCTTCACATTAACCATACAAAATACTATATGAGGTATATATAAACATAGATAAACAGAATCAGTGCTTGAAATGTGTATCTGAAGGGATACTTTCCATGTAGGCCAAGGCTATGACCAAAAATTATTCCTGCCTCACGAGAATGATATCTAAACTAAAATATGTCCTTGTTTTTCTCCCACTTGAGAAAAAAATTTTTTTTCAACTGCAGGTGATCAGAACATGCTATTAGTTGGAAAAAGACATCTGTAATTTTTCCTCTTCCTTGTGAGGACAGCTTTCATATCACAACCCGGGTCCAATAAAGTTTGTGGGCTGAGACCTAGACAGAAGTATGGTAATATCCTTTAATAACAATGATTATAATGAGAACACTGACTCTTTGTTTATGTAGAACATTTCTGATAAGTATTTTCAAGTGCTCTAGGAAACAGTGCCCCCCATTTTAAAAAGAAATGAATAGAGGTTAGGAATGGCTCTTTATTAGTGCCCTCAGAAAATATCAAGCAAAGTGCTTTTTTATTAATACCTTGATCTACTCAAAATTCCAAATCTATCTCTATATTCTGCAAAACTCATGACATGGTATTATTGGGGTCAGTGGAGCTGGACGCAGTTCTCCATGATGTATGATGCTCTAATAAACTTCCCGTTCAGCTACATGTGCAGGAGATGAGGCCCATTATATGGCTTAAATTTCATCTTCAATCTAGTAAGGTCTAGGAACATTTAACCCTATGGCCTGGTAATGCTTTGTCGTGGTCTTACAAAATACGATTACTTATTTGGAGTCTTAACCTCTTTTCACAAATGCTCTAAAAAGTCTTTGGTCCTATCATAGCATCTATTTCAGACCCACCTGTAAGTTTCCTGCTACATTAGTGTTGCCACTTCCCAGGAAGGCATAGGGAATATGCGGCAAAAATCTTAAGGGAGAATTGAAAATGTAATAAAGCCTTTTTATGAATATGAATCATTCTTTTCTGTTTCAAATCTTCTTTCAAAATAAGCTGCTATGTGCAGTGCTTCATATCTAGCTTCATGAAGACTTTTCTTCCCCATTAACTTGACACAGAGAGCATCAATCCTGGGGTTTGAATAAATATCAAATTCATTTGCTTGGCTTACAGTCAGTTTACAGTCACCATATATTTTTATGCTCTTGTCATATTTGAACAAGGGAGACTTAGAGAAGTTATCCACACTGTGAGGGGCATAGATTGAATAATTATGTGCTTTTCCAGATAAAGGAAGAATAGGTTTCACACTGTAGTGAGCTCTAGATTCAACAAGGCATAATATCCTCAGAGCTGGATCAGGTTTTACATATGAGGAAATTTTTGCCATTGGCAATATTCTGACATATGAAATTGTTATAGAGGCCATACTCAAAGAATCCGGGAATATTAAACTCAGTGAGACTTTGGAGTCCATCATATCCTACTTCTTCATATACAGATACGCTATTAGCTCCTAATACATTGTCTAGCTTAGAATCAATAAGAAATTAGGACTGGAACTGAGAATGGACATTTAATCTCCTGGCTTTCAGTCCAAGGATGCTTTTCACTATGAAATAATTTGAAGTACGAATCTCAAATTTTAATTCAGTAAAGTATCTAAATACCATATATTATAATTGGTTAACATGAAAACTAAGTATCTGAGAAATTGTGATGCTCCCAAGGTTATATAGTAGTAGTAACAGAACTGAGATTAATATCCTTGTTTCCTTCTTTATATTGAGGTATAACTGACAAAAACATTGTACTAGTTTCAGGTGTACAATATAATGATTTCATATTTGTGTGTATTGTAACATGATCATGACAATAAGTCTAGTCAATATCCATCACTATACATAGTTACACATTTTTTTTCTTGTGATGAGAGTTTTTAAGATTTACTCTTAGCAGCTTTCAAATATGCAACACCCCAGTATTACTATAGTTATGTATTTTATAACTGGAAGTTTGTACCTTTTGACCCCCTTCACCCATTTCACCCACCCCCCCCAACCCCCACACTGATGACCACCAATTTGTTCTCTGTATCTATGAGCTTAGTATTGATTTTTTATTTTTTAGATTCCATATATATAAGAAAAATATTTTGAAAAAGAGATAAACAAGCATGAACATAAGATTGCCTATAATTCACTACTTAGTTAATTACCATAATAATTTTGATAAATCTTTCAGTTTCTTTTCCTCTCTGCTCAATCTGATTTGTAATCAGCTGTTTTCAATTAATTTGATATCAAGCCAACATTTCCCATGTATAGTATTATGTTTTAGGGATATATAATAATTTACAAAATCAGTTTTATGTTGTTGGTCATTTATTATTTCCCATTTTTTAGTCTCGAAGAGAATATTTTAATAAGCAGTGTATCTTGTTAAATTCTTAAGCACACCTTTGATTTGTTACTTAATATAAATGACTAGAAGTGGCATTTCTAGATCCTATTCCCAAATTTGTGACTGAATAATCTCTATCAGTTGAATTAAATTTTAAAAATACTATCAATGAAATACTCATTGTACATCTGCCTTGTGCAAAGCAACTGTGATAGGTGCTATGAGAATATAATGTGGAATAAGGCCTGTGTGGCCGATTGCTGATTGTTTTCTAATTGTTCTTCTGTACTTCTTCCTCAGTAACCTAGAATCCCTGGTTTTTAAGGTATGGCTGCCAGTTTAAATAATATATTTCCCAGCTTTTCCTAGTAGCTAGGTTGGTTATGTGACAAAGTTATGACCGGTCAGATACAAGCATGAAATGGTATCCATAAATGCCAAGAAGTGTCTCTAAAATGGGGGGTGGTCACTGGAGTGTCAGTGACGACTTAGAGCTTCAGCGGTGATCATGGCCTTGAGGAGGAAGCAAGAGTTTGAGGGTGTTAAATGAGGGAGAGGGAGAGAGAGAAGAAAAGAGAGAGAGAGAGAGAGACACCTGCAAGCCTGACACTGTTCAGTTCATATCAACCCTGGACAGTCTACCTCTGTTGTATTTTTCTGTGAAAAAGAAATACAATCTCTCCATTGAGCCATTAATATTTTGGGTTTTCTCTCACAGATAGCTGAACTTAGTAATTTTTAATAGGATATTACCTGTTGGAAATAGAAGAAGGTAAAAGAATAACTTGGGAAGAAATGGAGAAATAGCTGGGTGGAAACTGAACTTGAAACAAATAGTTACAATGTTCTAAGTATGGGTATTAACTTTAGGCATTTTAGACTTTCAGATCTTATTCTAGTAGTTTGAACAATCTTTGACCATTCTACCCATATTTATAAATATAGAAGAATTGATCTAGACAATAAATTAAAAACTTTTAACTTTAAGTAAAATAGTTGAATATGTTGAATTAGAATTGGGATCCAAATCCACAGGGTAAATTACTAATCTATTATGTTCACACCAACAAGTCGGTACTTATAATTTGATACTGTAATGCAAATGCATTCTATAATATACCTGCATTGTTAATTGCTTTTTTCCATATGAATTATAGCATAAAGATATTTATACGCATTATAGATCCTCTTGTTAAATGGCTTTCAATATCTACCTTATGATTTCACTATAGTTTCCCTAGTTATTCTGCATTACTTTGGGATTTTAATTGTCTTTTGAATGATTATTTCTAATTTTTCTGTATAAAACATTTTATATTTAAGATTAGTTACTTAGGCACATTTCCCACAAGTAGAATTATCGGTCAAGGATGTAGTAATAGTTAAAGGCCTTGATACATATTTCCAAATTGCTTTTCATAAAGGTAGGGAATAATTTAAGCTCTCCCAAGTTAGAATGTGTAAGAGTGCTGTTTTGGTCACTTTGGCTGATTTCTTTGTGAAGTTAAAGAAAGGTTTCTGTTTAAATATCTCTAAAGCTCAGGAGCCATCCTGACGTAAGGACCATTGTGTTTTATTTCTTTATGTTAGTCTTTCCCTCTCGTACTTTTCAATGATATGTTTGATACAATATGAAGGGTCTGGGATAACATGAAGATAATAAGGGGATTTGGGGAATTGAAGGAGGGAGAATGAGCAAGAAGAGAGACTACTAAAGACAAATTTTCTTTCCACTGAAATTTCCGAAAGATCAACCCCTCTTTAACTTCCTGAGGTAAGTCCAGATGATTCTGGCAAACCCAATAAAGACATTTGCAGCTTCTGTAACTTATTGGAGGATAATTGCCTGGAGCAGGCAATGAAAAATCTAGTGTTCTAGGGGCAACTCTGGTCATTGTACCTGTATCAGATATTGGAAGGTTGGTCAATTTCAATGATGCAATAAAAGTTTTATTTCAAAATCTCAGTTATTTGTCTTTACTATCTACCTTTATTTTTTTCTGGGCCAAAAGCAATCTTCAAAGGATAACATATTAGATTGTTGGAAGTAAAACTAGTGAGCTGTTGTTCTTTTACCTAAGGGAACACCTGTAGGCATAATACAGAATTGACTAAAATAATATTGCAAAACATAGATCTGCTTTTCACTCTTTATACATTGTTTTCAATAGAACTTATTCTAAATACAAGATTTGCTTTTGTGATATATTATGTACCTGGGAAATTTGGGCTAAGATTTATGAAAGGAATTGATTTAATCATCTTCATCATCACGTGTGTCAAGTAGCATGGGGCACAATAAGATAGATGTCTGTAGTTTTGTTTGAATTCAGCATCTGCCCACAAAGCTAATACCATAGCAACTAAGAAACACAAGTACATCTTTCCTTAAGAGACTCTATCTTAAGAAACCTTTTATACTCCATCCCCATTACATTTAAGGACTGAATATCTGATCCTCTGAACAATACAATTCCACTCTACTCTTTTTCCATATATCTCATTCTTTAACTCCTCTTAGCCACCAAGCATATTTCTAACATGAACTTCCTTCATTCCACTCACATCCACAAATTCCTAAATGCCAAGCCGACTTTTTCATTTAATTTGGCTTTGGGTGGGAGAAAAATTGGGAGTGATGACATTTTCTCAGGCTTAGACTTCATATGTGGAGTGTTTGGTGTTCTGAAGATTAGCAGCCACGTGATAAACTTGAAATTAAGAGAATGTAATGTAAAACTTTCTTCAGAACTGAGATATCATTATTTCAATCTGGAGAAGACAGTCACCTAGGGGTGCTTCTTGCCTGTAGCCCTCTCTGGACCATTTATAAGTATGTGGACCTTCCTCAAGAGCATGGCTCACTTTCTCTTTCTCTCACCTTTCATATCTTGTATATTATTTTTAAAATAATTCATTCTCTTATATGGTAGCCTTTTTCATAAATCAGCTTTGTAAAACTCAGGAAGAAATATTCCTCATTGTGATAAAATACACACAATATAAATTTACCATTTTAATCTATTTTAAGTGTAAAATTCAATGGCAGTAAGTGGATTCACATTGTTGTACAACCATCACCACCATCCATCTCTGGAAATTTTATATCTTCCCAAATGAAACTTCATATCCATCAAACAGTGGCTCCCTATTCCCCCATCCTCCCAGACCTGGCAATCACCGTTCTACTTTCTGTCTGTATGAATTTGACTACTCCAGGTACCTCATATAAGTGAAATTATACAATGTTTTTGTGTCCTTTTGTATCTGGTTTATTTCACTTAGCAGACTATCTTCAAGGTTTGTCCATGCTGTAACATGTGTCATAATTTTATTCCTTTTCAAGGTTGAACAATATTCCACTGTACGGATATCCCACATTTTGTTTATCCATTCACCTGTCGATGGACACTTGGGTTGCTTCCACTTTTGGCTATTGTGAATAACGCTGCTTTGAACATTGTTGTACAAATACGTATTTGAGTTCCTGCTTTCGATTCTTGTGGATATATATCCAGAAGTTGCATTGCTGGTTCATATGGTAATTCTGTTTGATTTCTTTAGGAACCACCATACTGTTCTTCACAATGATCCGTATCCCTTCCCTCTTCCCTCCCATATGTGATGTGTCTGTCCTGCAAAGACCTTCTTTAAATTGTTTTCACTTAGTTTTTCTGTGGAAGTCATTTTTTTGGTCATTTTCCACTAGTGGTATTATTATTTGCTTGGGGATCAACGGTCACCTGACAGAAAGTATCTCAGTTCCAATGATTTCTTCTTCTCCTATCTAGCCTGAGCAGCCTCATGTAACCTAGACCCATTATCTTGGCCAGCCAGTAGCTGTTATTCCCATTTTTCAGATTAAGAAATAGATTAGATGAGCAGGTCAGTTACGAGAATTAGTTGGTATAGTAAAGAATTAACTGAAAAGCAGAGTAAACATAAATGACTTCCACAAGTAACTTAGGGAATTGGAGAAGCTGGTTATAAGAGTTTCTAAATTTCTAGCTGAACACTTTCTGCTGTGTCTCTAGATTTTTTTATGCTTCAAGCCTTAAGAAATCATTCCTTAATGATTGGCTTATCCTCCTCATTCACTTCATTGTGCATCTTTATTTTATTATGGTATAAAATGCATATCATACCTGGGAGGGAGAGTATTCCTCTACGATTGTAAGTATATAATATTGCAAATGAAATGTGATAAGCAATAGCAAACAGTGCTATTCAAGGAACTATTGTCAAGATCAGAAGAAACACAAAGGAAATAAAAACGATAATTTTATATTAAATGAGGTGAAGGTCATTATTTGACCCTTAGAAGTACTGAAAACACACAGGAAAACTTATTGGCAAAGTTTAAAGAAAATGATAATCTTGCCTATCTGTTTAGAATTTATGTATTATTCACTGTTATCTCTGGCTCCTTCTGTGTCTATTAACTACATGTTTGTTGAGAAATAGTGAAGTTGGATAGTAGGTTTGCAGATTTAGAACTAAATTTTCTACAGAGCTACAGTATTTGTAGGGTTTTATTGGTTCCTCATAGATGGTATCTATAAAATTGAAGTACTTTTCAGGTATGGGCAAACAAACATATACAAATATCTGTATATATGTGATGAGGGGAAGAAAGAAGTGGAAATATTTTCAAACATGATTACCAGAGCAAAAATTTTAAAAAGGCTTTGATTTTTAGTTTGAACACTTGCTGGCAACATAAAACATATATATATATATATATATATATATATAATGCCCCCTAAATTCGTATTTCTTTTCTCTTAAAAAATATTGTAGTAAATGGTTTAGAGTTTGTAGGTTGGAGTCCTAGTAACTCATAAATGCTCTCTGGAGGAATGATGCTATGTCCATCACAGATGGACTTCAATAAATAGGTCATCCCCTCTCCACAGCCATTTGTAACTACATACTTGCTTTGTTTTCATTTTCCAAAAGAAAAACTGTGGTCAGGTTGTTTATGATCTCATTTCTGTTTGCAGCAACTCAGCAAAATGGGGCTGGCCTTACATATGGTCACCGTTTTTTAATGACATTGGGAGGTTTTAGACCAATTAAGAGACACTTTTAAAAGAATCGGTTGGGTTGGCTATGCAACTGAGTTTGATTAAAATCCCCTAATTAATCACTTTTGTTCTATTTTTTTTTATTCACTGGGCTATGACTATGAACAGTTTGAACTTTATATCCAATAAAGATTTTAGTAATGTTTAAATCCACTAGAGGCTTCCCAACTAGTAGTATTTGTCTGACAAGATACTGTCATTAACCAGGGTTGACAGACTGGTAATTTCAATCCTGAGTCAGTCAAAAATACGGTCCTTACTTTTTTTCTTCTGTTGTCTGTTTTGAGCCCTGCTTCATGTTTGAGTTTCCAGCACTTAATTTTATGGGTATTTTAAATGATTTTAGATGTCCATTGTGATAAAATATTCCTACCTGCCCTGGGGCGGGAAATGAGTTTCCTATTGCCAACACTTTGATTATTTTCATACTTCTTCCCCTGGAGGAATCAGGGGTGAATCTCTGCTTCAAGGTCCAGGGATCCCTTCTCCAGTGATTCTTTCTGCAACCCTATCCTATATTACAGGCCCATGCATACAGAGATGACACCAGAAAAAATCAATACGGGCACTAGCTGATCAGAAGGTGCCTTGAACCGAGGCTGGTTGGCTTGGCAGGAATGTGAGCCCTTCAGCGAATGCTAGGAAAAACCCCTTGTGTTTTTAACTATTAGTATAATGGAATCTCAGAGTATGAGAATATTGGCAAAGTGGCAGGCAGATTGCAGATTCATATAAAACCTTATTTTAGTTGACATGTTTGGAACAATTTGTGAGGCTTAGGGCGCTATTCGAATAGGCCGCCCAAGCCCTCCGAATTTCACATGGCACCTCTGCCTTCCCACTGGCTGGTTCTTCCTTTATTCTGAGCCCTTGGAGGTAGTTGGAAGTAATTTTTATTTATTTTTACCCCACAGTTTGCTCACTCTTGCTCTCTCAACTCCTTTGTTTCTGGGAAATGAAAATTAATTTTCATCTTGGGCTTCTTATCCACCTTTTGGATCTAGCTTCCCAGTGATTGTTTCTGGACTCTATACATTTGAAGTGTCCATCCTCAGACATTCACAGCACTGTCCGGTCCAATGTGCGGGGCCAGAGGGCCTAGAGGAGCTCTGTCTCCCACTTTACCCTTTTATCACCAGAGTCTTCTTCGCTTTTGTCTCCTGCATCTCTTTGTTCTCTAGGAAATGTCAGTTTATTTAAAGCTCACTTCACATTAGCAATCCACCTGAGTACTATATGTAAAGGTTCCATTTCAGAGGTATAGAAACGTCTGGGTTTAGGTCTTGAAGAAAATACTGTGTTGGTGATAGATACCCTGAACCCAGTTTTGACTTTGTATCCTCATAGCCTCAACTCTTTGCTCTCAGGTTGTGGGGGGCTACGTGTGGCCCCTAGAAAGTAGCCTACGCCTTAATCACCTGAAAATTTGACTATCATGTTATATGGCAAAAGAATGAATATTTCCTTCTCTGGCAATGAGGTGATTAAGGTGAGGATCTCAAGAGGAGGATTTTATCCTGGATGAATTGGTGGGACCCTACACGCCTTTATGCATATCTCACAAGAGAGGAGGTGAAGGGGTTTAGTCACGCAAAAGCGTAGAGAAGACAATGTGAAGATGGAGGCAGAGCTTGGAGTAGTGTGGCCAGGAGCCAAGGAACGCCATAGAATGTCAACAACCAGAAGTTGGAAGAGGCAAAAAGGGTTTCTCCCCCAGAGCCTCTGACCTGGCCCTGCTGACACCTTGTGATTTTAAACTTCTGACCTCCAGCACTTTTAGAGAAGAGATTTCTGCCGCTGTAAGCCACCCAGCTTGTAGTAGGGAACCCTAGGAACTCACACAACGCACAGGTTTTCCAGGGCTTTCCAGGGAAAAATGAATAGGCATATATTTCCCAGGCGTTTTGGAATTTTACAGAAATAGCAGTCAAAAAACTAACCATGAGTTACTTAATTGATTAATTAAGTCATCACGTATATATATCAAGGACTCACAGGAAATTCCAAAGGTAAGCAAGCAGAAGAATGGCCAGGAGCATACTATCTAGCAGGATGGACTTGAAAATAAGAAACTCACAGCCTACTTAGGAAATCACAAAGCAAAAGCAGAGAAGGGGAGCCATGAAATGGAGTTGTGGACTCACCTTAAAGGTCACAGAAAGTGGTCTGGAATTGATCCTTTGGGCTACAGAATAGGAGTTACAGAGGAATTTTAAATAAAGAGGTTAAATTGAAAACTCTTAATTTTATGAGAAAAACCTGACTTTTTACTTTTGAAATAGAACTCTTTGTTTTCAACTAGCAGGAATAATACTACAGCTTCTCCTTGTTGCATTGTTTACCTAAATAATTTTGTCCCAAATTCCCCATCCATAGAAAATTTCCCTTTTCCATGCATAATTGTATCCACATATGCTACATTAGTTGGCAACTGGATTACAGACCTGTTCTCTGTGAATGGCTGTGAATTTAGTTCCGGGTAATGAGTACTTTTTTTTTTTTTTTTTACCAAAAGTTATACATTATATTATGTGTATGAAATATGAAAAATAGTTTAGATCCTCTAGATCTGCAGCATACTACATTGTGTGGAGTAGGGTTGAGAGGGGAGAATGAGAGAATGAGAATCTAGGGTAGGGTAGAATTTACCCCTAGTTCTGCTCACTAGCTTGTGCCTTTCTCTGTTAGGTATAAGTAGTGTAGGTGAAGGAAAATAAATTTTCCTCTCCCCTTCTGAGTTCTTGGTTGAGGCCCATATAATAAAAGACAAATCAACAAGAGAAAATCGGAAGTTTACTAACATGTAGACCTCATGTATACAAGGGAGATACCCAGAGAAACGGAGTAACACAAAGAGGTAGCTTTAAATTTAGTCTTAAGTACCATCTAAATGGCCAGAGGGGTTAGGGGATACAGGCTTCTTAGGGGAGAATGATTTTTAAAAATAATTTTTAGGGAAAATGAATGGGCCTTTAGAAAAATAGGTGGGAGGTGTGGCAATTTGTGACAAAGTTTGTCTTGGTGTGATGTCACCTTCTAGTCTCTTTTTTAAGAGTCAGTCTTCTGGTTGATGGAAGATATGTCTCTAGGCAGATAAAGGGAGCTCAGAGACAGTCTCTCCTTGCAATTTGCTTTTTTTCAGTGCCTACAGCTCAAAGTAATCAGTATCCCAAAGAGGCATCTTTTGAGGTGGCATGTCCTGAACTCCTACAGTTGTCATATTTGGGGATGACATTTTCTGCTGCCCTCCAGTAGGAAAAAGCCAAGGTAATAAGGACAGAGTCCCACCTCAGATGTGCCTCCCTGAATCACCATCATGCTCTCCCTGCCTGAGAAGTCTCCCCAAAGTTACACCTTTTGCCCTGCACAGGCACCCTGTGAGAATGTTCCTAGCCTGCTCCCTATCTAAGGTATAGATAGTATCTAGCATTGTGTGAATTCCTGTATTGAAAAAGTAGTCCACTAATATTGATCTGTGTTGGGGATATGAATTTGTTAGAAATACAGATTAAAGATACGTAAGTTGAAAATGCATCAATTTTCTTTCTAGCAATATAGGGAGTAGATGAATTCTCAATTGCTTATAATTCCTGAATGCAAATGTCACTGATCATTGAGATAAGCCTTTTATTCTGGAATTAGTTTATGATATATTTGTGCACATGTAGTTAGTAAAATTCTCAAACCTAACACATTAGTCAAAATGTCTCAAGGACATATGTATAAAAAAAGGTAAAATTGAATGTATTTACATAGCTCCTTGCCAAGAAAATGAAAATGTTTTACGTAAATACTCTAGGAGCTGAGATTAGATGAGAATACTTGAGATATGGGTGGCATTTGGATACTTCTTACTTGGCTCTGCTTGAAGAAATACAATACTCTGAAATATTCACTAGTGCATTTACCAGCCTCTTGGGGTGCTGAACATCAAGAAAAAGTGCCAACTGAGATCCTGAGAAGCTCAACTTAAGCCTGGAGTTTATGTAAATAGCCTTTGTCCCGAAGATATATGTATGACTTAAAAAAAATAAAAACCTCTGCCCATAGAAGTCTCTTTTCAAATAAGAGACATTTAATCCTGGAGCCAGAGTCCTGGCAGATTTCCCATATTCAAACCCAGTACATAGATAAAATCTCACTGCTTTGTCAGCAATGAATAGCTGGATTCTGAAGACAGCTTCAAAGATCCAGGGAAGACTGCCATCTGGTGGGAAAACGAAATTACTGCTAAAGTACAGTCACAAGCTCCCTGTTGCTTTGTCAAGTATTTGTTTAAAGCCTAAGCAAAATGAAATGATATTTTAAGTCAAACACCACCTGAGTCAAGTTTTAATTAATAACCATATGATTATCATTGTTATCTTGTTTTTGTTCTGTTGTTTTACCTTTTCTCTGACATGTGAAAAAAAGAAGGAACTGAGAGATACTGTGCTTTTTTTCTATCTGGTTATTCAGTTTTCCTTACTCATCACTTTCTAGTTTTCAGAAACTGAGCTAAACCCTGTAATCACAATAAAGGCAATGTAATACACAGCTGTGACAACTTTGGGAGATCAAAAATATAGAGAAATGAATAAAATGGCAAGTAAGAAAAGAACCTGGACATAGGTCTGAAAACAATGAGCCTTTAGCCTAGACTCTAGTCTGGTTTGCATTTGAGGATATTGTTTAATCCTTTAGTACTTGAGTTTCATTTCTCAGCTTTGACTCTTACAGTTTCTCTCTCAGCTGAGTTTTAATTTGGCAAACGATAATGACAGATTGCACACATATTTGTGTAGAGATTTTAATGTATTTAGGGTGCTTAGATGATCCTGAGGCTAGATTTTAGTGTTCTATCGATAAATGCTCAGCTCTTAAATACCCCTTATCATCAGTTTACTGTCTACTGAATTTCTCTTTTCAAAGTAACATGAGTGAGTTGAAGCATTTTCTGTAGAATTTTAAATGGTATGTATATACACATTTGTGTGTGTGTGTGTTTGTGAATGACACTTCATATTCAGTATTTTCTAAGTATGAGTTTAAAATCTCTCTGCTCAATATACAAATTACATTTAATAAAATTAATTTCTTCTCAATACGTTACTTTAGACATGCACTACTACTAAAATATCAAGAGATAGGTCTAAATTTTTGGTTTTTTATAAAGTGAGAATTTCAGATAAAGATGGGAAAGACACCTGGACCCAACCATTTTCTCTCTTTATTCCCTATAGTTAACCCAAAGCAAATGCCCTGTTGAATGGTGAGTTTGGCCACATGGGAGGATCTGGTCTGTGTTATTGTCCACCAGCAAATCCTTCCAGGCCTTTCAGCCTTGCTGTTAGCTTGCAGCCTTACTCCCTGACCCCCGCCCCCCCCCGCCCCCCGCCAACTCCCTGCACCGTTGTCCAGACTGCAGCTTCTTATGTAGCTTCTGGAGAAGTAGAGTCAAGTCTCTGAAATGCTCCTCTGAGAGTGTAAGGGATCCAGTTATGTCATCCTAGCCAAGTCAGTGCTAACCACCAACTCCAATTTTAGGCAGATGAGATGATTTAAGAAACTATAGCCTAATTTCTGCAATACAGTATATTTTTTATGTGTCCTCACATTGTACATAAGTCTGCTATTGTCTTGATCTCAAGTCAGGCCAAGCTATTTTTTAACTTTTTATCCTGAAAAATTTCAAGTACATACAAAGGTAGGATAGCATAATGAACCTGCAGACATCCAGCACCCAGCTTCATCAACTATCAACTCAAGACTAATTTTGTTCTACCTATATCCCTCACTATTCAGCCCCACTGGATATTTTGGGGAGAAGACAAAAGCAGACATCATTTCCATTTAATTCTATGAGGAAATAATTCATTGGATACCTCTGAAAGGTAGGGATTCTTAAAACAAACAGTATAGTTATCATACTTGAAAACATTAGCAATAATTCCTTAAGGATATCACATATCATATTAGAATTCAGATTTGCCTGGTTGTTTCATAAATGTCTTCTTACAGTTTGAGTCAGGATCTAAGTAAGTTACACACATTGCAGTTGAATGACACGTTTTAAGTCTCTTTTAATGTATGGAATTCTTCCTATTTTTTTCATATTTGTTGGAGAAACTGGCTTCCTTCTATAGAGTTTCCCAAAACATGAATTCTGCTGGTTGTGGTTGCCAGTGAGGAGGAGTGGAAATGGTTTTTCTTTTGCAAGCTATTTAGAGCAATTTGTGTAGAAACTGGACTGTTATGTTTTAGTGCACTTTGCTGTTTTCCAGACACCTTCTATTCCTCAGTTTCTCATACTTCACATATGATTTTTGTCTATCAGTTTCTTTCCTGGTCTGTCACATGCCATATATTTTAGAAAATACATATTCTTTGTTATATATTCTAGAGTTGTTTTGCCTGTGAGTTGCTTCCTACTGAGATATCCTTCTGACTTGTTTTGCTGTGAATTGATAGTTAAATTTTGAAGCTTGATAGATTGAGGTTTGAATTTCTGGGAAAACTACTCTATAATGAGTGCTGTGTATTTTCTATCAGGAGATACACAGCATCTGGTTGTTTTTTGTTGTTGTTTGTTTTTTTTTAATAAAGTTAGAAGCTGTTGATGATCATTGTTACCTCAAAATATAGAACAGTTCTGGCCACTGGATCTTATTTTTGTTTCCAGAGAGAGTGAGTATCTCTGAAGATGGGACCCTGACTAGGCACCCTTCATTTGAGAGTATTGCACTGTGCTGTAGATTCAGTGAGCCTGGTCAAGTTGTTTACAAATTGTATTTTCTACTTTAAGCAAAATTGAATCGACAAAATGGACAACTATTTTTAAAAAATACTAAAAGCCCCATCAATTAAAGATTATACTATTAAGGACACCATTAAGAAAGTGAAAAAGCAGCTACAAAGTGGGGAGGCTTACTTGCAAAACAGATAAAGGGTATTAAAAAGGACTTGTATTCAAATACGTAAAGAACTTTTACCAATTAATGACAAAAATACAGACAGCACAATGAAGAAAATGGGCAAAGTACTTGGATAGTTACTTCACAAAATTGGTGTCTCACAATGACCCATAAAACATTGAAAAACTACTTAATCTTGTCATCTGGGAAATATAAATGGAAACCACGATGAGGTAATACTATAGAATCATAGAATGATTAATTAAAAAGACTGACAGTACAAATCATAGCAAGATTGTGGAGAAACTGGAAGTTTATGTACTCCCGGTGAGAATATATTATGGAAAACCACTTTGTGGAGTCTCCTACAGCCAGGCATACATACCTGCTATGACCCAACAATTAAATGCTTACAGAAACATATGTGTATGTGAAAAAAATGTGTACATATGTGTACAAAAACACATGTATAGAAATATTCATAGCAGCGTTTTTTATAATAGCTAAAAATTGGAAACAACTCAAATGTTCTTCAGTAGTAGAGCAGATAAATAAATTTTGGTGTATTCATACAATGGATTACTCTGACATTAGGGATAAAAAGAAAGAAGCCGGACACAAAAGAGAATATACTCTATGATTTAAAGTATATAAAACTTCCAAACTAGAGAGAAATCTAATCTATGATATTAGAAGTCAGGATCCTGGTTAGCTTTGGGGAAGAGGCGTTGGAAATGTGACGGGCTAAGGTATGATGGAGCTGGTGGGAGCCTATTAATATTCTACTTCCAATCTAGGTAGTAGTTACATAGGTGCATTCAATGTGTATCAAGTCATTGCGCTATCATTATTTGTGCCTTTTTCTAAAAGTACTTCATACTTCAGAAGATAAATTTATTAAAATATTGTATTTATAATATGAGCAAAAGGCAACAGTGACAAAAAAAGAAAAATAGAACTGACAATTTTCACACTTCTCATCTTTCTCCATCAGCCACATTAGGAGGAAAAAAGTACAAGAAGATGAACTAATCATACCCATCAAGATGTCAGCCAAAAATTTGAAATTTTCAAGACAATTGAAATGAAGATTTACAAATACTCTCAGTGACAGTGAATTTCACCATAGTTTATACTGTGTTATGTGATGTTAGCAACTAGGAAAATGAAGCCTTCACGATTAACAATATATTTTCAAACTAAGCAAAAAGAATATGAAGACAATTATCTACACTTTTTCATTGCTGTTTATAATTATGTTATAACCAATCCAGTACCTCATTACATTTAAACCTCACTCAAATTAATGTTCAACTCCTTTGAGTTTTTTAAATAGAGATAAAGAAAAAAACCTACATATTATTAAGTATACCAGTCCTTCCTAAAAACGGCTAAAATAATACAAAGAAGCAATATGGTGAAAAACAAAAACCATTTCTTTTTCTGAAAATACTCTTGGAAGGTGCTTGGGAAAGAAATGCTGAAGAGTTCAATAAGCTCATATACATAACAGGCATAAAATGGTACCTGGCACTTGGTAAGCACAAAATAAATGTTAGCTGTCACAATTATTTGTATGAACAAGTGACTCAGTAAGGGAGATTTTCTGCAGAGGTGTATGAGAGCTCAGTTTTTTCCCAACATATGTGTTTACTGTCTTTGCTAGATTATGCTTCAGTAATAAAATCCATGAAGTATTTTTTTAGTGCATTGGAGAAACCACTCTTCTATCCCTTAATGACCTCTTTAGCACCAGCATTGCCTTCTGGATGAACCGAGTCCGGACAGCTACTGGTTGTACTGGTAAAGCAATGGTGCTTCTGGACTTTTGAAAGTGATTCTAGGGGCACCTGGGTGGCTCAGTCATTAAGCGTCTGCCTTCGGCTCAGGTCATGATCCCAGGGTCCTGGGATGGAGCCCCGCGTCGGGCTTCCTGCTCCGCGGGGGGTCTGCTTCTCCCTCTCCCACTCCCCCTGCTTGTGTTCCCTCTCTCGCTGTCTCTCTCTCTGTCAAATAAATAAATAAAATCTTAAAAAAAAAAAAGTGATTCTAAAGGGAGATTAAGGGCGTGACTCCACCTATGAAACGTATTCCCGGTGTCGTTATAGGCAAGTTACTAAAGCAAAGAAATTGTAGCCAGAAGTTTACAAAGCTCTGAACAATGTTGTAAATATGAGGTTAATTTATAGAAACAGAAGTATAAAATATAGTAGGATCCTCATGATACTTTGTGAGATGAGGAATAACTGTTGTACTCTTTTGTACCATTTAAAGATTTGCTGATTGTCTTATGACAAATCATTTCCCCCAAATTAAAGATGTGCTAATATTAAGATTTATTTTGGGGGGCGCCTGGGTGGCTCAGTTGGTTAAGCGACTGCCTTCAGCTCAGGTCATGATCCTGGAGTCCCGGGATCGAGTTCCGCATCGGGCTCCCTGCTTGGCGGGGAGCCTGCTTCTCCCTCTGACCCTCCCCTCTCTCATGTGCTCTCTCTCTCTCTCTCATATAAATAAATAAAAATCTCTCATATAAATAAATAAAAATCTTTTTTAAAAAAAGATTTATTTTTCAAAAGGGTGAGCGTTCACATTTGTCTACCTAATCCGCAAGTGCCTTTCAGTAGTCTGCCACCCAGAGGAATGCTCACATAGGTACTTGAGCTGGCCCTTCAGTTAAAAGGAGCAAAAATAGCTGTAACAAAAGAATCATCCTATATAAAATATTTTCAAAATGGATTGTTTTAAAATATTTCTGATGTCATATGCTTCCATTGCTGAAAACAATGTAACTTCTCATTTTGCGGACTTTAAAAACTTGCAAACAAAATTTCTAATCATTTATAAATTCTTCCACAGAATTTCAGTGTGTTTTAAATCCCATAGTTAGGGGCACCTGGGTGGCTCAGTTGGTTAAGTGGCTGACTCTTGATTTCCACTCAGGTCATGATCTTGGGGTCCTGTGATTGAACCCCGCATCAGGCTCTGCACTCAGCTGGGGAGTCCGCTTGTGGATTCTGTCTCCTTCTTCCTCTGCCCCTCCCCCTGCTCAAGTGCTCGCACTCTCTCTCTCTCTCAAATAATTTTAAAAATCCAGTAGTTAAAATATTAGTTAATTAACCATCACTTTGACATCAAGGAAGATAGGAATTTACTAGCCAATTTCAACAATATCTTTGCAAAATTAGTAGTCATCATTGAAAAGATGTATCATGACTTAGAGCAACTAACAATGTACTTTTTCCATTTGGATCCATGTATCTTTGTGAAGAAGTATCATTTTTAGCAGTGACGGCCATTAAACCTCAGTATATCAGTCAACTGAATTATGAAATAAAAAACTGAATTGCTGTATCAGAAAGTGTTAAATCAAGATTTAAAAAATAATGACATGATTCAACCATTTTCTCAATATTAGTAATAAATAATTTTGCTTAAAATATTTTTACTTCAACTTTAATCAACTTTATTATTTTAAAATTTCTACTTCGAGTTTGTTTTATAATGCACATGATATATTAGTAGAGTAAATGAACATAATTACATATATGTTAGTAGAGTACACACATACATAATTTTATGTATATATACATGTGTGGCATTTATGTTTTATGCTTCAGGTTTTTCTTAGGAACATGTAATCAGAATGGTTCAGAGATCACTGATTCAGAGGTTGGCAGGAAAGAGAAAAAATGGCAAAACATATGGGTGAATAAGGATCCAAGGGATAAAAGGAAGATGAGAGAACAGTGTTACTGGAGATTGAGGGGAAAATATTTTTTTTTTCAGATGATGAGATGGTTATCAGAGTGACGTTCAGCAGAAATCTCAGGAACTGTGAGGTCTGAGAAAAGGCCATGGGATTTATGACTGATGGCTAAAAAGTTATTCGTGAAAATATTTTCAGTCAAGTGGTAAGAACAGAAACCAGATTGCACTCCGTAAATACCCAGATAATAATTGAGTGGGAGGGAAAGAAAAAGAGCAGTAAGAATAGTTTACTCTTACTGAAGCTTGGCAGAAAATGAATGAGGCAATGGAGAGCAGGGTCAGAGAATACAGTGCAAGTGGGCAGAGTAATTGATTAAGTGAACGGGGGAGTAGGGGGAGTGTCACAGTCAAAGGAGGAGGCACTGACTTAAGAAAGAGGACAGGACCCTTCGTAAGAAAGATGAGAGATCAAATGCATTTCGAAGACGAGACAGGGAAAGCTGTGAGAATTGATTTCAGATGGCCACAATCTCAATCAATTACATGATTCAAGAACTTCCTAAGATTGAGAAATGCCAGGCTGTGACTGTGAGCTTGCTAAAAGAGGGAAAAAAATTGAAATATTGTCTTTAGACCCCTCACAAGGAACTTAAACAGAGATCCGTAGATAACTGGGCAAACTTGAGGACCTAGATATCACCAGGCAACATAAATTTGTTAGAGACAAATGGGAAAATTATAAGCCTTTTTAAAAAAAAATTATCAAATTATCAGCAGTAAGCAGTCTTTGGAGGATTGGCAATGAGAGTAGAGAGGAAAGTGAGGATATTATAACCACAACGAGAAAATTGATAACAAAGAGGTTCTAAGGACCCCTTGGGTGGAGAGACAAAGTGAGGTAAGGAGGCTGAGAGGCAGGAATGAATTGAAGATTGAGAGGGATGAACAGTGTTGAGAGAGTATGAGCACAGAGGAGTATGATAAAATCCAGAATGATGATGGAGCAGTTCTGAGGGACAATGAGGTCCAAGTTCCAATTGTACTTACAAGAGGCTAAAAAAGAGTAGGAAAAATGTTCCACAGACATGTGAATGTTAAGGTCTTCTGATGTTTGTAGAGGAATGACAGAGAGGAGGACGTGAGCCAAAGAGCGCATTATGAGCGAAGTGGGATCCCGGAGATGACTAAAGGGTCAGGCCAGGGTTCTGTAGAAATTTAGAGAAGGTGTGAAATGGTAGTGCCAGTCAGTGCTTGACAAAGGACATGGGGAATCGGGTGTCTGATTTGGAAGAAGTCAGAAGGGCAGCCTTCATGGGAAAGAGTTTCGAGGAAATGTTGCCAAGCTTGAGTTGAGGTGAAGAGGTGGGAAGCAACCTTCAAGGACTACATCCTGTGTTAGACACCTGTTCATAACAGCATGAGATTTTTACATTTTAGCAACACTTCAGTGGCACACATGCCATTTAACATTTCATATAATGGGAATACTTAAAGAGTGAGATTAATCATACTCATCAAAATCATTTCTAGCTCAAATAATAATGTGCCAGTGTTTTACATCAGGTTGCCAGGATAGATACCTTTCAGAGACATATATGGAAGGCTGTGTTTTCATACCCAGAAGGTTAAAATGATTTCAAATGTAATTTTTAAGAAATGAATTTAGAATCCTCTTCCTAGATACAGAGCTATTATATGGTACACTGCAGTTCCCATCTGCCATCTGCAGCAAGTGTTGTTCTGCTGGACACTTTTCAAATGCTCTTCATATGTCTACTGATTAAAAACTAATTTCACGAAAAACTAATCTAAACAAAAAACATGTCACATACTTCATTCTACTGTAATTTCTGTTTCTGTAACTCAAACCAAGATTAATTTTCCTGTCCTTTGGCCACAGATTGCCCCCACAGTGTCTAAGAGTTACAATTTTCCAATTAAAATAGGAGCTATGAAAGTTATAACAATAGTCATGTGAATTAATTTTATAATTTGCAGAAAGGCAAAATAAGAAGAAAGAAGAGAATTTATTTATATTCAGAATTATTCCAGTGTCCATGAATCATTATAAGTAAGCTGACCTTGGTATTTTGTAGGGGATGCACTTGCCATAGCAGCTCTAAAATAGCAAACCCTTTGGCATGCTTGTCCATTATCTGGAGTGACATCGCTAACATCTTTGGGGGCTTGAGGGCAGCCAGACTTCTCATTTATCTCCTTAAGATTAACAAATGTACAGATTAGCTGTCTCTTCTGGCCTCATTTTCAAATAAAGATATATTGGTTAAGCCTTGCTTCAAGTGTCCATTTCATTTTTGGCTAAATTTATAGAAGATTAGAATAGCAAGAAGCAGATTGAATTGAGCTTGACAAAAGGGTGTGAAGAGATTCTTTACCCTGAGTACTCTAAAGAAAAATTCTTCAACTGTTTAAGTCAAACAAAGTGTGTGATTATATTGAGTTCCTCCTGCTCTCATGAGCTAGGATTTGCTTTTTCCCAAGAGGGTGGTCAAATCAACATCAAATCAGGATGCTGGGACTTCTAGATGACAAATTGTCTAGTTCCCTGTTTTCAGCAGGGAAGATGGAGGAAGAAGCAACTGAAATATATACACACTTATAATATCTCTCTTTAATACATAATATATTCTGGAAAAATGTCTTTAAAAATGAAGGTTTAAAAGAGTCTTAACTAATAAATGATTTCTTTCCCAGAGAGCATAGTACAATCTTTGATATATGATGCCTGATGAAATCTCTAACAGTTCCAGCAGGGAGGGATTTGTTTTCTTGGATCTGGTCCCAGTAAGTTCAGCAGGTAGAAGAAGTTCTTGAAGGGCTGAGATGGAAAGTTGTCTTTTTTTTTTTTTTAATCAGAACAACTAGGGAAGCAGATACAGGCATATTTCTTTTTCATGGACCAATTGCCTCTTCTCTGATCCAAGGGAAAGGGCAGGGCAGATAGAAAACCCCAACTCTTCAATGTCCTGAACTTCTGGTGGTACTTGCAGCAGGGGAGAGAGGGATCTGTCCCACTTGTTCACTACAACTGGGCCGAGAGTGTCTAAGTGTCAAGCCACCTGTAAGCACCTGTTATTGCTGAGGTCCCCAGTTAGCTGCCAGCTCAGAGTCCAGCCAGCATGGTCCCATTTGAAGAAGGTGTGCATGGTTGAGGGGGGGAAAGCCCTGCTGAAGAGGTAAGGGATACCAGCAAAGAGTCTCCCATGGGAGGGCCACAGCCTGGAACTCCGGGAAGAGTGGGAGAGGTGGTAGTGGGCTTCTGATGGGCTGATGAAATGAGGCCTGCCAACCACAGCTTTGGGAAAACCCCCTAAGGCTGCAAGGGACAGGAAAGGTGTCAAGGATGCTTTGTGGTGATTGGGTGGAACAAGCTCAAAGGGACTCTCTTGCAGGTGGTATAAAGAAGATACTCTGCATAAAAGGCAGGTTCTTGGTATAGATGGATGATTTGATGAAACCTCAGATTATTGTCTGAAAGAGAGGACTGATTATATGGATGATCAACTTCAAATTACTTTTCAGTTTAGATTCTTGCTTGTTTAAATATTTTCCTCAGAAAAACCAAACATTTGCCTCCATTTAATTGGGTCTTTATAATGCACAATGAGAAATTTATTAGTTTTTTTAAACCACTTAATAACTTTCTGAATTATTTATGGTGATTCAACCATATAACAAACAAAAGAGAAGACACACACACACACACTAAAAGACAGATGGCATAGAGGATTACATGTTCTGCTGGAATGATAATTTGAATATGCAAACCTCTGTTTCTTATGATTGGATTTGGAACTTCATTTATGTATTTTGATGTGTAGTTTCTGAATTACTGTTAATACTGTTCTTAAGTATAATTTAATTCTGAGGAAGAAAGTTACTTAATGGGAAATTTCTTCCCAAATATCACTTGAAATATCTTCCCACGTATCCCTTGAATTCACTTTTCTGAAGTGAAAAAGTGCAGGCTGTGTTGTTTATATAAGCAGAGAAAAGGATGCTTTTTTTTAGTCCGTTAGGAGAGTGATTTTTTTTTTTTCCAAGTAAAAAGTAAAGTATGTTATCTGGGATACTTCGTGTTGTTTAAAATGTGAATGATGTTTAGTCCCTGGGCCAAGACAGGCCCTGTGTGACTTTCTAAAGAAAAATGAGCCTCGCCCTTGGGGAGAAGGGACACGAATGAATGTAGTCACGAACCTGGAATCTCAATGAATTGTTTGGAAAAGGATGATTTTCTCCCCAACAACATGGCCTTAGGTGTGAGATGAAAGATGGATATGAAGAAAGAAAATACTTTTTTGGGTAATATTTATTTGTTCCTTTCTTTGTTCATAAGAAAAATATTCAGTGTCTTGTAATTGGATCATTGCTTTCAGTGGGAACCCTAAAAGCAATATACAAACTACAAGCTAAGAATAACATGAAAAATAATTTAATAGCCATTTTGTATTAGCAGACGGGATTATAATGACTGATTTTCAATGACAAGTTAAGTGGAAATTACACAAAAGAAACAGTATATCTTTGAACTACACCTATAGAGTGGTCAGAAAGGCCTGATGCATGCCGGTTCAAATTTATCTGTGTTCCTCTCTATTCTTTGCACACCTTTTATTTTTCTCGTTTTCCTCTGGACCTGATCTTCAGGTTGAAGGCTTGACATTGTTGAAGCAGTACCTGACAGAGTTTTATTTCTTCCATTATTGTCAGGTCACAATTTCATGCCTAGGGAATATGGGGCTGCTGGGTGTACATACTAAGTTCTCAATTTCCCTAATATAATCATTCTTTGATTTATAATTATCACAGATAGTAACCAGTCTAACTTGAGCCATAGATATATATGGGATACTGTATAACTATAGTGTTTGCAATGATTGCAACAGTGAATTTATTTAAAACCACAAAATTTGTAATGTGTATTTTTTAATAAATAAAACAAGTAAAATATGTGTTCCTTTCAAATACATATTATTACTGTTAAAAGTGACTGCATATCACTTCTAACATATAAACATGTGACTATGTTGTAGCCATTGATAAGCTAGCCAAAGAAAAAGTCATACAAAATTAAGTCTGTATTTATTCATGCATTTCTCCATTAATTTAGTATGTAGTTATTTAATACCTGCTATATTTAAAACACTGAGATGGGGCGCCTCGGTGGCTCAGTAGGTTAAGCGTCTGCCTTCGTCTCAGGTCCTGATCCCGGGGTCCTGGGATTAAGTCCTACATGTGTTCCCTGCTCAGAGAGGAGTCTGCTTCTTCCTCTCCCTCTGCCCCTCCCCCCCACTTGTGCTCTCTCTCAAACAAATAAGTAAAATCTTTAAAAAATAAAAAAAGGACTGAGATAAGGACTAAGAACAATGAATAGGACAGGCATAGTCCTTATTCTCAGTGGGTTTATATTTTAACCAGAGAGATAGACATTAAACACTAAACCAGGTATTATTTAATTATATTGTGAAAACTGCATCACAGTAGAACTACAAGGTACTCAAAGACTAGAGAACAAAGGTGCTGGCTAAACACTACATGGTGAGGGAAAACCTGCAGGAATTTGAGACTTAGTAAAATTAAGGAGGAAGAGTTTGTGAAGAATGTTCTAGGCAAACAGAAGAGCTAAGCCTTAAGATAGGAAGGAAGAATGGTAGAACTGTAGAGTTAAAGGACATTAGAATCGGAATCTAGAGTGCTGATCATGGCACACAAGCCCAGAGTCATCTCATTTAATAAATCTCTCCTCACCCCTGGAGTCATAAATACATAGGCAGTAAATTAAGCCATGTGATTGTTGGAATTATCCAGGATGACAAAGAAAACTGGGTCAATAACAAAACTTTGAGAAAGTCTTAACAGTCAGTGTTTAGGTAAAGAAGGTCAAACCAACAAAGGGGACTAAGAATGAGTAGTCAGAGGGGTAGTAGGGACACCAAAGCCAAGGAAAGGGAGTGACTAGACATGTCAAATGAAGGGTAAAGCAGGATAAAGTCTGACACACTGCTGGCCAGATCGAAGTTTTCAAACTGGGACAGATGCTGTGTAGGGAACAAAGGGAAATGAGCCTAGAAGACTGGTGTATATAGAGAAAGCAGAGGGGTCAGTGGAGCTCGGATTCCACTGAGATCCAAGAACTGTCCTGGTGGGAAAAGCAGTGTTGGAGATGGGAGCTTGGCTGGACTACAGACAATAAGTGATAGGAGATTAGGTGAGAGAGGAACACACTTAGTGATTTTGGAGATGGAAAAGGTTGTTATGACAGGTTTCAGGTGTGACTCTGGGAGTGAAAGTCTAAGGTAGAGAAATGGAAAGTTCATTTTAATAAAGAGATCCAGTCAGGGTGTTGAGTAGAATGTCTGTGTAGATGTGAACATCAACCAGGATCATGGGGCTGGAAGGGAAAACAATAATCCAGTCTTTTTATGAAGGATGGATTGTGACTAGAGGTTAGTAGATGGATGGTTCCAGCAAGAGGGGAGATGGAGCATAGCTATCTGGCAGAAATATCAAAGCAGCAGGGGTTTTTTTAGCAAGGAGGTAAAGGTGCAATGGACAGTACAATGGGCAAGAATATCATCAACCTGAGGGTGTTAGGGTGTGGAGGAATAAGCAGCCATCTTTGTTTGCAGGAGAAGTGCTGTCCTCAGTGGAGAATGGAATTTTACTCAAGGTAGGGAGGTAGAAACAATGTTCTGAAACAAAGTTGGATATGTAGTGAAAATTGCAAACTACAGAGCAAAGTTCTGAAGGCACCGTGGAGGAATCTAAGGGATAAGAAAGAAGAGAGAGAGAAAGAGGAAGGGATTGATGCTTAATGGAAGGAAATTGGGCAGTGAAGAATGGAGCACTGTGGGGGAAATCAATACCTATGAATGGTTTGGAGAACCAGGGAACTGGAGGGAGGGGCTGACTATAAGTAAACAAGGTTGCGAGAATATGGCAGTGTCGGTAGCTTAAGAGACATCTACCCCCTTTACATTAGGACTAGGGAACAGGAGCCTGGCTCTACCAAGTAAAGCTAAGGAGAGACTGGAAAACTTGACGTGGCTTGACTAGATAGAGGAGACCCCAGTGTGGGGCGTGCCTCTAGAAAAATGGGGTTCTTAATTAATGAAATGCTAATGTGTTCATAAAATGCCCAATCTGCCAGAGATTTGCACCAAGATGCACCAAGCCTGTGCAGTACTTGACCCATTATGATCAAACAGTCAGCCTTGATCTGCTCAGCCTTTCATTTTATAGATTTCAGGTTTAAGAACTTTATTTAAATTCTGTGTTTCTTCTTTGAAGTCTGGGATATATTATAATACACGTAGTTTTCATGATCTTACATTTACTCATCTAATAATTTGACATAATAATATATTTTCCAAACGCATCTAACATCAAAATCAGGAAAGTACTTAAGTGCTGGTTGAATCTGCTTCTTTTCAAAGCTATGTGCTAAGACAAACTATGTGGCAGGCCTGACAGTAAATTTAAAAATTCAAATTGAGGGGCACCTGGGTGGCTCAGTCGTTAAGCGTCTGCCTTCGGCTCAGGTCATGATCCCAGGGCCCTGGGATCGAGCCCCGCATCAGGCTCCCTGCTCTGCGGGAGGCCTGCTTCTCCCTCTCCCACTCCCCCTGCTTGTGTTCCCTCTCTCGCTCTGTCTCTCTCTGTCAAATAAATAAAATCTTTAAAAAAAAAAAAATTCAAACTGAGTGATGGACTTACATTTTTGTTGACGGTGGAGAGTCAAATATAAGCAGGTGTAGTGGTTTTGTTTTGGTCAATACCAACATTCAAACTCTGATCTTTTGAGTTGTCCTCTGTAGTATCACCTGGATCCCATCTTTTGTTATTAGAGAAGGAATTTGAGAATTATCTACAAATGACTTACCACACTCTGTTTTTTAAAACATTTTATTTATTTGTGAGAGAGAGAGAGAGAGAGAGCACAAGCAGGGGGAGCAGCAGGCAGAGGGAGAGGCAGTTTCCTGGCCGAGCAAGGAGCCCGATGCGGGACTCGATCCCAGGACCCTGAGATCATGACCTGAGCCGAAGGCAGACGCTTAACTGACTGAGGCACCCAGGCCTCCCTCACACTCTAGTTTAATTCTCCACTTAAACAATTTAAGAAATTATGTTTGAACAATTTAAAGTCTGAGACTATATCATATTTACATTTGTATTCTCATACTGTACCCAGTATCTGGGATTCTATAGAATTCTAACGGCTCTTGGAGATATCATTTATTTATTGCCACACAATGCTGCATACTTACCAGAAAAACTTAGTGCATATAGCTAAAACCACATTTATTTAGTCCATGCAGCTGTGGACTTCAGCTGACCTGACTTAGTTTCAACTGATCTAGGCTGGGTTCACCCAGATGTCTCGGCTTCTACTGGCTGTTGGTTGTCTCAGCTCTGATGACTAGGGTAACCTGACCTTATTCTCTGTCCTGCTCAACCTCCAGCAGGCTAGTCTAGGCATGACATAGTAAAAGGATAAGAATGACCGAAGTTAATTGTGCAAGTATCTTTCAAGTCTCTGTCTGTTTCACATGTGCCAATATTCTATTAATCCGGAAGAAGTCACATCATGACTCAAAAGTCAGAGTAGGAGGGCATGGCAAAATTACATGGAAAGGACATGATACAGAGAGAGGTGAAGAATCGGGGCCATCAGTGCAACCAGTCCACCACACTGAATGGATAAATGAACAAATAGATTATAGAGTGGCATGAAGAGCACTGGACTAAGGGTTGGGAGACATATCCCTGAGGCTCAGCACCATTCATTCTGTTTATTTGGGTCAATTATTTAGTTATGATGGACTATAATTTCCTTATTGGCCCTTTACAAGCTTTAAAAGCCTTTGATTCAAGCTTTTAATGAAGCTTTTAATAAATTTAATGCTGTACACAGTCTGTAGGAGGAACTTAAGGAAAATGATTCATCATCCTATCCTTTAGGGAACCAAAATGGTTAATGTGGATGGCCAGAGTTGACTGGCTAACTTTGACTGTATGAATCTTTGAATATTATGTAACCATATTTAAACTGAAAAATTTCTAGTCTGAATTTGGATATGAAGAAAGTTCAATTTCCCACTTAGGTCTTTAGTTTTTGCTCCTCTCTGATGATTCTTTTGAAGTGTACAATATGACAGTATAACATCAAGCACTATGACATCTCTCATATGGGAGATGTGTTTTAAGGTCCATTGATGTTGTGCCTTAATAATTCATTGTTAGGATGAATATTATTCTTAAACTGACTGGAGGAGCTTTGTTAAGTTTGCATAATGCTGATAAAAATGTGGGTTAATTTAAAGTAGATGTTATGATTTGTTTTATAAAAACCCTACAGATAATGCAGAAATGAAACCTCCTCTTCATTATACAATGTGCAATTATGTGATATATAATGAAATGCTGGATAATTTAACTATAAGAATAAAAACTGAGTGAAAATGTTTTAAATGAAAAATATAAGTTTCACAAGAAGAAAATTATATACTCAAATGGGATTTGAAGATGATTTTCTGAGTCTGAGAGGACTTATTCTGGTCACTTAGATCATTTCAAAAATTCCATGCCTAGATTACCAAAATATATTGATGAAAGTGTAATTTGTAAGTCACTTTGACATATAGAATGTTCTGATTCAGATATACAAACATAACTTGCCGTATGATGAATGTTTATCCTTGTCATATCTCTGGGAAGCATTTATTTTGGACTGATAATTTACTTGTGAAATCAATCACTCTGGCCTGTGTCATTTCAGAGTCTCCATGTAGACATATCCAAGAGACTGCACTCAAATCAAGCTGGCCTGGATTCAAAAGTACCAGTTGGTTGTCAAAGTGATTTGGCCGAATTGGAGAAAGAGAGAAGCAAGAGTGGGGCAACTCAACTAGCAGCCACCAGTGTAACCACAGGTCGGTGAAGCCGCACGATACTGGTTTTAATTGTCTACATGCCACATGCCTAACTTACAGATTCTAACTTCCACTTTGCTTGGAATATAAGGCTCTATCAATGTGACTGCCTCAACTGCAAATCTCATGGAAATGTTTTAGGGGTGCCTGGGTGGCTCAGTCAGTTAAGTTAGGCCGACTCTTGATTTTGGCTCAGGTCATGATCTTGGGGTGCTGGAATTGAGCCCAGCGGCAGGCTCCATGCTCAGTGGGGAGTCTGCTTCAAGATTCTTTCTCCCTCTGCCCCCCACTGTGCTGCATATCCTCTCTCTCTCTCTAAGAAATAAATCTTAAAAAAAAAAGAAACGTAGTTTTAAGTGCAGTATAATATTAAACACAATAATGATAGGTCTGTTCATTTTTCCTTTTTATTAGAGTTTTCATTTATGGTTTTCATGGCCAAGAAGTGTTTAATATTGCTTATATTATCATGACAATAATGTTTTTAAATTTTTGCTAGCATTAACAAAAGGAATAATGGCTTGAGAAGAGATTATAGTAATTGAGATGTCTTTAAAGATGTGTCAGATATTTATACAATGGAATATTATGCAGCCATCAAAAGGAATGAAATCTTGCCATTTGCAATGACGTGGATGGAACTGGAGAGTGTTATGTTGAGCGAAATAAGTCAATCAGAGAAAGACATGTATCATATGACCTCACTGATATGAGGAATTCTTAATCTCAGGAAACAAACTGAGGGTTGCTGGAGTGGTGGGGGGTGGGAGGGATGGGGTGGCTGGGTGATAGACATTGGGGAAGGTATGTGCTATGGTGAGCGCTGTGAATTGTGTAAGACTGTTGAATCACAGACCTGTACCTCTGAAACAATACATTATATATTAAAGAAGAAGAAGATAGTAGGAAGGGAAAAATGAAGGGGGGTGGAAATTGGAGGTGGAGATGAACCATGAGAGACTATGGACTCTGAGAAAGAAACTGAGGGTTCTAGAGGGGAGGGGATGGGGGGATGGGTTAGCCTGGTGATGGGTATTAAAAAGGGCACGTTCTGCATGGAGCACTGGGTGTTATACGCAAACAATGAATCATGGAACACTACATCAAAAACTAATGATGTGATGTATGGTGATTAACATAACATAATAAAAAAAAGATGTGTCAGATAAATAACCTAATGTAGATTTGAATTATGATAGTTTTGTTTCAAGAGATGGTGATCTGATATTTTTCATCTCTACTAAAAGCAAAACAAGAGCAAATGGACTTGTGGAGAAGTTCATAGCGTTCAGACTAACTTCCATATTGTAGAAATCTGGGGTGAGTTAACAAGGGAAATGAGAATTTTCTTTCTTGGCAATATTTTAGGCACACCAAAGCAGCTCAATTTCTATTACACTTTATCTTTGAAACTTCACATTTCGTTTGTAGGAAAATGGAAAATGTAATTATTCTTAAGCATATGGTTTGTTCCTTTCCCCTCCTTATTTGGTTTTGTAGCTAGCACTCTTTTTTTCCTCCAAGGGCATGTAAAAGTCAAAATACTAGATATAAAGTCTCTGAAGTGTTTCTGCTCAAACTCTGTCTGTACAATCTGGGTTTTCATGTAGTTAGCTTACTGGCTTTTGACACTTCTATAAAAATATCCCATAGAGCTTTTCTTATTGCCTTTTCATTGACTCTTGGCGAGTAATAAAAACGAAATTCTGTAAAGGGCTTTGAAAACCATGCATATTGCAATTCCTGCAAATTTCAAGTACTAATCAACCGCGACTATAAAGAAAGAACTACTGCAATGAATATTGCTATAGCATGTTGAGTCTCAAGCCATTATTAATTCATTGAAAACTTTTTTTTTTCCCCTTAAGATTATGGATCCTAAAAAGTACCAGATAATGAAATTCCTGAGATCAGAGTTTTTGTTTCAGTCGTGGGAAGACTTAATCTGATCTACCCCTGTGTGTGCATCTTCCCGGGATGGTACGGGACAGACCCCACTTTGCCCCCTGAATGAATAGTTCAGAGGATGTTACAGACCAGGGTAGCATGTGCTTGAACATGTTGCCTTTACATGGTGGCTTAAGAAAAAAGAAGACCTGGGATTACAGTAGTGTTGTTTTTTTTTTTTTAAGGTTTTTATTTATTTATTTATTTAGAGAACACAAGCAGGGGGAGTGGGAGAGGGAGAAGCAGGCTTCCCGCTGAGCAGGGAGCCCGATGCGGGGCTCGATCCCAGGAGCCTGGGATCATGACCTGAGCCGAAGGTGGATGCCTAACCGACTGAGCCACCCAGGCGCCCCTACCGTAGTGGTTTTAAGCAAGTGAGACTCCTAACGTTTTTAAGAAGAGTAAAATGACATCTTCTTATTTAGGTTATTTAGAAATTATTTAGCATGCTCATCTGGAAAATGTCTTCATTTGTTTTCCCATTTGTAATTACATCTCGGAATACCCAGTAGCCACCATGTTCAGGAGGGGCGAATGATATCCTTTCTGAACTTTCACCTCTTTTTAGTCCTTAGACATAAGTCAGTCATTTCCTAAATTCTCTTTGGGCAAGAACGGCAAGAGTCTTTGTAGGACATCACAGACAAAAAACAAAAAACAAAAATCTTATTAAGACAGGGGTGCGGCTTCTCCAGGTTTGCTCCTCCAGACACCCAGATCTTATTCTTCTAGTTGGGTGACGTAGAACCAATTCAAATATGTATCTAATAATTATACCAAGGGGAATCCTTTATTTTGGAATGGAGCATAAATAACTAGAAGATTCACTGTGAACGGCTGCATACACATTGTGTGAGGAGAGTTTGCTCTACTGCAGCCAGAAGTTGGCAATAAATTGCACCTCAGGATCCATGCTGTCAGGCCTGGTTTCTCTTCCCTAACCAACTGATGAAAATGCTTCACCCGATCTCCTGCATGACCTTTGTCTGTGGGTCCTTGATTCACTCTGGTTGCTTGGCAGCCTGGCAATGCCCCTGTCTTATTTTAGGAACTTTGTTATTAGGTCTGTACATTGTTTTGTCCATAAATTACTAAAAGAACAGTCCTCTGAAAGTAGGATGATTAAGTGGTTAACCTTTGGAGTCTGAACTCAGACTGCTGGGTTTAAATCTTGGCTCCCACTTGCTAGCTGTGTACCATGAGCAATTTGTTAATGTCTCTGTCTCTTTATTTCTAAAACTGGGTTAATAACAGTGCTACACCATAGGCTATTTTGAAGACTACATTAGATGAAGTAGGTTAAAGTTGGTATAGGACATCAAAGACTCCAGTTGAATCGTAGCTATTATAACTAACTTCTGCATCGTTATGATCTGATGGCTAAGAAAAACTGCTTCCAGTTTCTTATCTTCTGCAAAGTGCTGGCCATGCCCACCTGCTGTGGCTCCTGCAGTCTCCGAGTTTCTGCTTGCACTCTTTCCCTTTGGAAACTATATCATCCTGGGAACTTCATGGCCCGTCTGAATCCTATGGTCATGGAAGTTGGGTGGAAACCTTCTTTGAAGATGAGTCACTGACTCCTCTGAGTCCAAGAAATAATGCAATTTTGCAGAGGCCTGGAAGCCCTGACCTGCCCTAATGGACATCTTGCCCATCTTCCCTCAGCCATAATAGCTCAGGAAGAGCACAGGACTCTGCTGGTTATTTGGTTTAAGCTCTATTTTTGGTAGGCAACATGTGTGAACTCCAAATGTTTGTTTTAAGGGATTTGTTTCATGTCTAGTTCCCTGGGTGGAACATTTATTGGGAAGTGATCTCAGAAACAACACATAAAGCAGAGGGACAAAAGCAGGTCTGGGCAGAGGGGGAAGCTGAGTCATAATACAGTCACAACAAAGACCTTTGCTGATCCCACCGGAAGCCCTGGAGCTGGTGTGGCTCTTTGGAGTTGTCCTGTGTCGGGGTGAGGGGGCCAGGCCTTTATAGCCCCCGCATCACTCAGTCACTGGATACTGCGGCTCCTGAGAAGGGGACAGGACTGTGGGTGAGGTGGCTTCCTTCAGCTGAGGGCAAAGTCACTTGGTATCAGAATATGATCAGAGAGTTGTAAAGAGGATCTGGTTATTACGTAGGTCACTCGTGAATTGCAGAGATTGCTTCTGGTGGTCTGACTGGCTGAACAGGGGTTTCCTCCTTATGTGTCTCTTAGAAACTGCACTCTTTGCCAGAAGGCATAGTCTTTTAAATATGCTTATTTGTTTTTACCCTACATAAATGTTCTCCACTGAGCAAATTTTACACTCTCCTGAAGGAAGTTATCTAACGGAATTTCTTTTCTTTCGAAACTTCAGGTACATACCTTCTAATTATTCCTCCATCTTTAGATTAAATTCATGCCATGACTCGTCCTCCATAAATTCAACTTGTCAAGTAGTGAGAAAAGCCTCAGGCCAGAAAACAAAAAGCGGGTACCCTAAGGTCTAGTCCCCTCTCTGCCACTGCTAGATGTTTTGCCCTTCACAGGCCATTTCATTTTCCTGAGTTATACTTTCCTCACCCAAATAGGAAGTATACCAAGTAATCTTTGTGCCCTGTCAGTTCTGAATGCATGAGATTCTGTGGCCTAATCTGATACCATTGAGCGATGTAACTGTTGGTCATCTTTAAGCAAGATTCACATAGAAGTGATTCACCACATGTAAGAAGCTACACATTGTGGTAAATTAAACAGGGGAGAGAAGACATGCTCCCTGGAAAAACTCATCACTGAGGTCACAGTAGAAGCTACAAATGAAGAATGGATCTATAGGAAAATAAATTTTTAAGATTTTATTTATTTATTTGAGAGAGAGAGAGCAGTGAGAGGGAGAGAGAGAGAGAATCTTAAGTAGAATCCTGGCTGAGCACAGGGCCTGACTCGGGGCTCCATCCCACGACCCTGAGATCATGACCTGAGCTGAAATCATGAGTCGGATGCTTAACCGACTGAGCCACCCAGGTGCCCCAAGAAATTTTTATATTGGATTTTGATTTAACCTTACTATTTAATCTAAACTTCAGATTTTACTTATGAGAAATAAAACATGAGGTGGTTCTCTACCAGAACTACTTTGAGAATTAGACAAGATTGGTGTTCTGTATTAAAGACCTTAACTGATGAATGACAGAATACACGCCATCAAGAGACAGGTACTTTAGATATCATAAAACATATTCCTGTTTCACAATTTTAATAAAGGAACACTTCAATAATTCAGCCTTATTGTAAGTAGTGTGTAATTCTAAGCACAATAATTACTTTTACTCCAAAGACTGAAAAACCTGTTATATAAAATATTGGATAATTTCAAACTGGTAATCAAAAAATCTGGTACATTATTCATCCTTCTATTTAACATCAGTGCAGATTTTTCATAATACAAATAAAACAATGACACTGGTAGAATTTCTTTCCCATTTCCAGGGAATACTATCTTAGTTTGGAAGTACTGACAGCCTAAAGTAAAATATTATAAGATTGCTCTTCATTTTATAGCAACTTACTTCCGTCTTCTTGGAAGGTTTAAATGTTAAAGAATTTGCTGGAAGGAGAACCCATAGTCATTTCATTCTTTCAACAATCTTGAAATATCATTTCCTATTAGGCAGTTGTGTGAGTACTGACATCTTTGCCCCTCTTCTTCCCTAGAGATTAATTTATTTCCTGCAGTGCTTGCTCTTCATGGAAAATCTGACTCGTCAGCCTTCACCAATGGGAGATCTCATCAGCAGAATGTTAATTATAAAAGTACAGTCATATACCATATTGAAAGGGAAAAAACAGTTCTCTAGGCAAAGCAACCTTTTTCTTTTCCTCTCACTCCATTCTCTCCTCAGTCTGTGGCTGGACAGGAACATCAACCACTGGGGAAACATTCTGCAGGATAGTGAGGTATAGAGGGAAATATGCAGGCTTTGCAACCAGACAGACCCAAAACTGAGCTCTTATTTCAAAGAATGTCACATTTTCTTGTGACTTTGTTTCTTTATCTGTAAAATGTGAATTGAAATACCTGCCTCACATGAAATTGTGAATGAGACTGGAACAGAGCAGACACTCAAATTATTATTATAGAGCCAATCAACAGCTTTTGGTTAGCACTATATTGATTGCTGTGGCATCATATTAACCACGTCTCATGTGGGTTTACCAAGGAATCTGTTAGAGATTTGAAAAAATATAGCTTCCAGCTGTTAGGAGTCAGGAGTGTTAGACCAAGAGAGATTATTGAGTAGCCTGTTTGGAGTCCTGTCTTCCTCTCCATTTCCTTTTTCTGCTCACTCCACCCACATAGTTCTCATAATGCTCACTAAATGCTTAGAAACCTATTATTTTTTTCACCAATAAATTCTTTAGATAACCCAAAGGCTGTTTGCTAGTAGTTTTAAATTTATCTATTAGCACTTGACACTGCATTTGAGTTATATTTTCAAAAATCATTTTCTCTGAAATAAAAATTGTCAATTTCTATTTGATTCAGTCTCAGAAATGAAATATTGGTGAATTAGATCTTGAGACAAAAAAAAAGAATAGAGTGATGGCAAAGTAGGGATGAAGTTGAGAAATACTAAATGAAAAATCCAAGTCAATTTTTTAAGCCCAGAATGATCACTATTTTTGTACTGTGATTATGACTAAGAGATCCATTTAAGTAAATTAATTTTTTTTCTTGTTTCCCCCATATTTTTTATGATTTGAGTGTGACACTAGAGAGAAAGAACGATCAAAGGATTAGATGATCAAGTAAAAAAAAAAAAGAGAGATTGTGGCACAAACTCATATAATAACTGAGACCTAAACCGCAGGGTCGCTTACAAGCAGAGATGAGCTGCGTGCGTGGTGTGCAAATTACGATAGGTGGTATTCTTTCACAGGGCAAAATAATAACTGTTCTACCCAGACCGAACACAGTATCTTAAACTGTGTAGAACAGGGAACTGGATACATACGAGTTTTATGCAATCAGGCACAAATTACTGATTGATCCTTTTTAATGGTAAATGCATTTTTAAACTATAGTTTACTTCTAAAAAGTAAGCTTATGAGTGTCCCCCCAATTCCCTAATTATCCTCATAAATAACTTTCAGTTCCTTTCTCCTTTCTTCTAACCTTTTTTCTTGTTGGCAGATGAGAATCTTGCTTTTATCCATTATTCCAAACCAATTCTGGTTCTCATTTTATTAAAGAAATCTGTCTTTATTCTGACCAATGAACAAAGCAAAGGAAAAAGGAACAGATGACAGTAACTTTCAAAGCTTATTGCAGTGATTCTCTAAGTTCTTGTGTATAAAAAAAGTTACTTAATGAGCATGTTAAAAACACATATTCTTAGAATCTGCTCTTTGGAGAAAAATGGGCAAACTGGCAGTGGGAGAGTCTGTCCCATTGCCTGTTTTTGTATGTCCACGAGCTAAGAATTTTTCTTTCATTTTTAAATGTTTGAAAAAGATAAAAAAAATTTTTTTCTGACACATGAAAATTACATGAAATTCAAATTTCAGTATCTATATAAAGGTGACTTGCAACAGAAGCCACACTCATTCATTTAATGTTGCCAGGGCTGCTTTCATACTGTATCAGCAGAGTTGAGTGATTTTGACAGAAACCATATGCAAAGCCTAAAATATTTACAGTTGGGCCCTTTAGAATAAAAGTTTTCTAACCTCTGCTCTTAACAGTCTGATTTGGTGGTTGTCAGGTAGAAACTAGGAATCCATTTTGACATTGTTTTTTACAAGACTGTGAGGCAGGGGGTCTTTGGACCACACTTAGAAAAACAAAGAGTAGAAGAATTATGAACAGCTTTCTCTTCCCACTCATCACACCCACTCTCTCAGCAAATCCTATTGGTTTTATCCTCAAGCAATATCTAGAATATGATTACCTTTTTTTTTTTTTACCATGTTTACTGTTGTCGACCTAATCCAAGTCATCATCATTTCTTGTATTACAAGGCTTCCTACCTAGTCAGTCTGCTCTGCCCTTGCCTCATACCATCCATTCTCAACACAGCAGCCAGAGGGAATGTGTGAAAACCTTAGATCATATAACTCCTTTCTTCCAAACCCTCCAGTGGTCTCCCCGCTTCTCCCCCTTCCTCACTATCTAGCTCCATCAGCCTCCCGGCTGTTTCTCCAAAACTCTAGGTGTGTGTGCTCCATTCTCAACGCCTACACAGACTGTTTTCTCCAAGTGGCCCAATGTTACCCCAGAGAGTGATGTGACTTCCGGCTTTGTCTTCTAGTAGGTCTTTCCTCAGCCACTGCCTTCTTAGTGATTCCTTCTGTAGAGACTTTACTTAAAATTGTAACCTTCCTTCTGGGGCTGCCTGTCTCCCATATGCCATCCAACATACTGTACATTTCACTTCTTTACTTGGATTAGGGGTCACCTTTCGCACATGAGGGCATGGGATTTGTGTCAGTGTGCTCTATCCTCAGATTCTAAAAGAGTGCCTGGATCGTTGTAGGTTTTTTTTTTTTTAAAGATTTTATTTATTTATTTGACAGAGAGAGAGAGCGAGAGAGAGAGAGCAGGAACACAAGCAGGGGGAGTGGGAGAGGGAGAAGTGGGCTTCCCGCAGAGCAGGGAGCCCGATGTGGGGCTCGATCCCAGGACCCCGGGACCATGACCTGAGCCAAAGGCAGGCGCTTAACGACTGAGCCACCCAGGCGCCCCCGTTGTAGGTTCTTTTTTTTTTTTTTTAAAGATTTTATTTATTTATTTGACAGAGAGAGACATAGCGAGAGAGGGAACACAAGCAGGGGGAGGCGGAGAGGGAGAAGCAGACTCCCCGCCGAGCAGGGAGCCTGATGTGGGACTCAATCCCAGGACTCCAGGATCATGACCTGAGCCGAAGGCAGTCGCTTAACCGACTGAGCCACCCAGGCGCCCCCCGTTGTAGGTTCTTGATAAGTATTTCTTGACCAGAGAAATGAGGCCCAGACTCCCATTTTGCACTTGACAGATAATATGTGACAACGATCAAACTTTTCCTGTGTGCAGAAACAGTTGCCATGAGTATCAGTATAAGATTCGCCTCTGGAAAATGGTGCAATATGATGAGAGGAAGAATAAAGCAGCTATTTCAATCTCAACCAATGACTTAGTTACAAAAGGTCCTCAGGAAAGGAAAGGAGAAGATGGTACAGATGTGAGAGTGGGTACATGGGTGAAAATCCAGTTGAAAATGTTCAGAAGAGATTGCAGGAAACCTCATTTCACAATCAAGCTGCCCCCTACAAGAAGTTGATGTGCTTACTTCAGGTTCTACTGTTCATCATCAGCTTGAGCAATCTGAGGGGACTGGATCCCAAAGTTCCTGAAAAGGAAAGTGAGCAGGGTGTGACTAGCAGTGGTTAAAATTCACTCTTTAGGAAGCATCAGCTCTAGAAGAGAATGTAAAGCAATATTAGATATTCTTGAACTTGATTACTCTAAAGTAAGGGGAAATGGAGGTTTTTCTTTCACCTTAATCTTCTCATTCAAAAGACTCATCTGATTTTACATATATAAACCTTTATTTTGTGGATTGAACAGTAGGCCATTCTTACAAAGATGTCGATTTTAACAACTAAAAGATACTTTTTAGAGAGACAAAACCAAATTGCATTGTTTATCTGTCCTTCTGTGGATGATGTGTTTGGCTTGATCTCCAAGGAGTGCACACGATTCCACACCCCTTAGTTAATTTGATCATTTAAGTAAATGTGAATTCAAAAGCAATCAGTGAATATTCAGTTCAGTGTAAGAAACACCACCTCCATGTTAAGTTTGTGACATTTCCAAAAGGAATAGTTGATGAATGCCAAAAGAGTTCAGATTTAAAATCAATTTGAATTTTAAAATCTAAATTATTGTCAGAAAAATCAGTTCCTGCACACTTTGAGATTCTTAAAAGTTAACACAATAAAGAACTCAGTTTCTATTCAACGTGAAATCCACTCTGTCAACCTGAACCAGCCACAAGAACACAAGTGTTAGTTGGGGCCTTCTTACACTGGATGGAAGATTGGGCTAGATCAGGCAGGGAAAGGCAACTTATAAGGGCCCTTCCGGAACAAAGACTATTTAAATCCTATTATTTTATATTGAGATAATCTGATTATTCTGATTCCCTCACCTCCCATTTTTCTGCTTAACTATGTCCTATCTTAAATCAGTTTATTGACAAGGGAGAGTGAGACTAATAACTGTCAAGATGACAGATTGAACTTTCAGACTACAGGCTTATAATAGTTTTATGTGAATATGAGATGATAATAACAGGTAATATTTCTGTAGCATTTTACATTGTACAAAGCACTTGCAGGACCATTATTTCGCTTGATATTTCCTCAACTCTATGATTCACTTATTACTATCACACCTCATTCCCTGATAGAGAAATGGAATTCAGACATTCCTGCAGACATACAGCCTGTAAATCTTAGAATCAGGAATCAGACCTAGTTCTTCAGATTCCCTTTCTCTGTCCTACAATATCTCGATTTTATTTCCCTCATCCCCTTCTCCCCCCCCCCAAGAAAAGCAACACTGTGGGAGAAATAATGTTGTTATCCCTTTTTACGGATAAAGTCACAAAGATAGTAGCTGATAGAAGTGGGAATTAAATCTGGGCATACTGCCTAAAAAGCCTGTGTTCTTTCATCTATAATGTATATTCGAGGGTGGGTAATTTTATTGCTGTTTGTGATGTGACGAGGACCTAAAAAATCTAAAGGCAGCAGTTGGAGCTAGCAGATAATGAGAGAATGAAATCAAGAAGAGCATGAGCCGGGTGGGGGGAGGTGGGGGGGGGAGGGTTGGGAGGGTTGGAGGGGGAGGCACCTGGGTCGCTCAGTCATTAAGCAGCTGCCTTCGGCTCAGGTCATGATCCCAGGGTTCTGGGATCAAGCCCCGCGTCGGGCTCCCTGCTCCACGGGAAGCCTGCTTCTCCCTCTCCTGCTCCCCCTGCTTGTGTTCCCTCTCTCGCTGTGTCTCTCTGTCAAATAAATAAAAATAAAAATAAAAGAAGAGCATGGAATCCAGGCTTTCTCGCATTAGGCCACTGACTATCCCCACCCCACACCTCCAACCCCCAGCCCCAGTTAGCACTGAGAGATATTGACACAGGAACATAAATTGAGACTTCCAGGGAAATTAACATGATATGTGGAGAAATTCCACTTCTTTCTGCTTTGACATCTCTTTTCTTCTTTCCCAGTTAGTCTGTGAGCTCCTCAGAGGTCACAAAGCTATATTTTGTCTTCGTATTTCACACCTATAATAAAAATAGCTAACAGTTGGGGAGACAGTAAATCTCTTAGTGTTAAATGTAAAACTCTTTACATCTATTGGCTCATTTAATCTTTGTCATAACCCTATAAAATAGGAATTATTATCCCTTCCCCCTTCTTTTTAAAGATGAGGAAATGAGGCACATAAAGGCTAGGTAACTTCCTTAAGGTTATAGAGTTAGTATGTAGCAGAAAAGGAAGGTAGGAAGGAAGGAAATAGGTGGGAGGGTAGAAGGAGGGGAAAGCAGGGGAGGGAGAAATGGAAAGAAGGAAAAAACAAAAGGAAGAAGATGGGGGAGGAAAAAAGGAAGGAAGAAATGGAGAGGAAAAGAGGAAGAAAGGGAAGGAAGGGAGGAAGTCATAGGCTAATGAGAGCTCAGAGTCAAGAGCCTCAGATTGTTTGTCTTCAGGGCCACGTGGCTAGCACTTAACAGATCACTAGTACAGTGGAAGTATGGGAGAGCAAGAGATGACTGGTTTTCTGTACCACTTGACCATTATAGTGCATGCTGTTAGAATTTTTTTAAACCACCCATTCCCATGTTCCACAAAGCCATAATGGAAGGGAATGCAGTGTCTTGCTTGAACACACAGAATTCTTATCTGCAGTGTAGCTTGCTTTACTTGAGGGTTTGATACAATGTTATTTTATGTTAATGTCAAGTCCGTATATGCTCATTAGAAACTGTAGGTCACTCTGCTTATGCTTGAGACCTGTTACTTTTTCTTCAGCTTAACATTTATAGGTACTCTTTTCCTCCTCTGCAGTATTTAGAACTCCACTAGGTTTGGGCTCCATTCTGTAGGCCTCGTGTCAACAGCCAAGGTGATGGGTCTGCAATCAGACACTTGTAGAGCACAGTCAAGCTTCAGTCTCTTATTTGCTGTGTGATTGCTGGGCAAGTCTCCTCATTGTGGATTCAGTTTTTTTTTACCTTACGCTACCTGCATACTAGAGTTTAAATTAAGATAAACTAAAATGCAAAGAAAAGCACTTTGTAACCTGAGGAACACTTTACAAATTTCAGGTATTATCTCCTACCTCATAGAAATATCTGCCTTGTTCCTGAAGAGTTTACATTTCTCCCTTGTTTTGTTTTGTTTTTTGGTTTTTGTGTGTTTGCCTCCTCTTAATGTGCTCCCAATCATTTTTCAAAGAACATATACGCATGTGAGTGTACTATAAACAGTATTTTATAGCACGTAGTTTCTTTCCTTGCTATTTCCAATACATATTTCTGATGAACTCCTTTTATTTTTCTTTATTTATAGAAATCGTCAAAAGTAAAAAACATCAAAAATAATGAGATGTGACTGAAACCAGCTGGGCAGTGAACATAAATGTTGTGAAGGAAAAGTAAGCTTAGCCTTCAAGCTGAAAACCACCATTCCCCAACAGACCTCGGAAGAAACTGGCCACTGCAAAGGAAAACAAAACAACCTCAAAAATTTGAACAGATAATACTTAAAGAGAAACCTATGATATGGAATTCGTGTAGTCTGTTCTCTTGTGCCCAAATCTGTATATATTGTTGTATTGTTACTTAGGACATATTTATTTAATATGCATACTTTTTTGCGGGTCTTATTTCCCCTCCCAACCAGGAAGCAATTGAAAATTAACTTTATATTTCAGTTTCTGAGTAAAAACCAGTTGAAAATAGGAGGAAAGCTCACCAGATATTCTCAGGTTTTCAGACTTTGTTTTGCCATTTTTCTAGAATTATCATCATTCCTGCTAAAAATAACTTAAAAAAATAATTATATCTGAGAGTGATTTTAAAATACCCAAGTTTCTTATCTGATCTCCTTGGAGCTATGAAAATGAGTTTGACTTCACATTTTCAGTTTGTTTGTAAATAAGTGTTTGAGGCTTAACAGCCAAAGCTATCATGAGTCACAGGAATTTTCTATAACTTTTTCCCCTGCCCTCTAATAACTAGAATTCATGACTGCAATATCACCAAAAATCTGATAATATGCTGTATTATTTTATGTACTGTATACTAGATAACCCTTTAGATGAATGCTTGTTAGGATTATAAGAAAACCATCTTGTTTATGTATCATTATGTATTAAGTATACAGGGACCATATTATTTCGCCTCTAGCAAAATGAAGAGACAGAGAAGTTTTCTTGTTGGTCACACAGGAATTTAATGGCAAGCTTTGGACTTTGTTCATAGGTCATACTCCATACAAAAACTGTTGGCTAATCTATCTCATAATTATTTTATATTAGATATAAAAATTATTCATTAGTTTAGTACCAAAGATTTTAGGAAGACAACAAATCATGAAACAGCTTTTCAACAGAAAAAAAAACCTACAGTAAGAGATCTTTCACACAATATTTATATTCTGATACAGCTTACTTCCCCTTACCTTTTTTTCTTTTTAAGTGGAAATGAATCCTGATTTCTAATACCATCAAGATTGTTTAGTGACTTGATGTGATACTATAGTTTGTTATTTACAACTTCTGAAATTTTCTGAGATGGTTTCACCTTTACTTATTTTGCTGGTTTGTGTCCATAAGAACAAGAACTTTTCAAAGCTTACGTCCCCACATTTGATTTTTTTATCAAATTTTTGATTATTGAATTCCACAGAGAATCCTTTCTCAATTCAGCAATGTTGGCAAACTCCTAGAACTCACAGGCCAATTTTCTATTTTTCAAATAGTAGTGAATAATTAGTGGTTTTCATTTGGTATATGAGAACAATTAAATTAGTACTTTTAGTAAGTACAGTTCTGTGATTGGAAAATCAAGAGAATGCATGTCTTAGGTTTGGTCATAAACCATCAGGGTCTTTCTAGTGGACATCAGATATAAACATCGCTAACTTAATACAAATCCGTTTAGGTACTTTGATTCCATCTCTCTTGCTATTGAAGGGTGTTAATCAATTTCAGGTTCATCTGTGGAAGATTTTGGAAGGTTGAAAATAAATTTTCTAATTTTCATCGTGTTTGTGTGTGTGTGTGTCCTTTATCATGTTTAACTATGGAATGGCTCTCTTCTTATAACAACTAAGTTAAAATTCTTTAACTGGAATCGAAATCAGTTCTTCATTGCTAAGAAGAAGGCCTCCTGTGTGAAAGAAGCCAAGAGAAGAAAGACACTGTCCTCCTGCTCTCCTTACACAAGCAGGGACCCAGAATGCTGGACACATGACCAAATTCCACAGTATGGCCAGGCTGTATACAGAGCTGCCAAGACTCCCAATTATTAATGTTGCCCTCCTCCTAATTGAATTAGGCGAGCAGTTTTAGGAAGGGAATGGAAAGGAGTGAGAAATGGAGAAAGGAAATGTTCTTTTTGAGATGTGTTCGGCTCTTATAATCAGGACTTCGATATAAAAAGTGTTTGTTTTAAGATCAAGGTCAACATTAATGAGACTTCTGGATGTTTATCCAAAGGCTCAAGATACATGTACTCTAACGGGAAGAGGATATATAAAATTCATGGGACTATCTCCCAAGAGGCTTGAATACTAAAGACTGAATCTAATAGAATGAAAGTATAAAAATATTTCCACAATTTTACCATTTCTACTGCTTCCACTTGTACTAACCCCATAGCCAGTCTCCTACTCTGGCTGCCAATCAATCTGTTCTTAATGAAGTAGCCAGCATGATCTCATTAAAACATGTATTATTTCACACCACACTGCTTCCTGCCTCACTCAAGAGGTTTTTACTCTTCTAAAATGATCTACAAAGTCCTACATGATTGTTGCTGTCACCTGTCTGGCCTCTTCTCACTCACTGAGCTCAAGTCATGCTGGCCTCCCCACTGCTCATCAAACACACCAGGACAGTCTTGGTTGAAGTCCTTTGCATTTGCTTTCTCTCCACAGGAAATGCTTTTTGCCCAGACATCCACACAGGTCACTCCCTCGGTTCTGTACGAATGCCTGCCCAGAAAACCACCTCAACCCCACTTGGTTCTTCCTATCTCCTTCCACACTTTATTTTATTTTCCTCCCTAAGAATTGATCTTATCTAACATACTATATATCTTCAAATTTTTGAGGGGGCACTGATTTCTGCCAACACCTGGGCTATGATTTGTTTTATGTTCACTAGTACTGGTCAGAAGAAAGTGAAAAAGGGATTCAAAGGATTCATCTCAGCTTTTTCTACTAGAATAGCTCTTTCTCCACAGACCAAGGAACCATTGCTATGGTTCCAAGAGCCACCAAGTATGTCTATTTTGATTATAACTTGAGAATTGAGGGAACGACCGCTGGTAGTGTCTATGGAACCAGTAAACTTACCATGAAATAGACTTGGCCCAAAAGACTCCATCTGTTACTTGACCTACTTTATGAAAGAATAAATTCAAGCACTCTGTGCATGACTGTTATTCTTATTTATTACATATTCTGTCATTAAGATACTGAAGCCTCGCTAAAGAATGGGAGCTGGCTACATACCCCTTTAGATGACTAGAAAGATACTTATACTGAGGGGCTCTAGCCTCTGTGGCTTCCCTATTCTGATGTGACTGACACTCTTACCATCTTCTTGTCATTTCTTAGAGCAGTGCAAATGATTGGGCACATGAGATGCTGCACCTGGATGTCCAAAGCTTCCAGAGTTATCCTTCTCTGTGTAGTGCTCCTGTTTTCTCTTCTTTATTAAAGCTAAATAAACTTGATGCTGGGTGAGCCTACTGTGTCTTGTATATTTGATGGACAACTTGAAAGTGAAATTCAGTGGTCTTTTTCTTGCAAGAGTACAAAGGAAACAAAAATATTAGAAACAAAATATATATAATAATTTTTAAAAAGTTAGGCACAACAGAAGAGAAAGTTGATGAGATGGTAGACCTTAAGTTATCACTCAGAATGCATCAAAGAAAGACAACAGAAAATGTAAAAGAGATGTTAAAAGATGTTGAGATGAGTTTAAGAAGGCATAGCATTTATATAATTAGAGCAGGAGAAATTAAGAGAGTGGTGCAAGGCTGAGGTGAGGCAATATTCAGAGATGATATGTGAGAATTTTCTAGACTTGATAAATGATTCTAATTCTCAGATTTTAAAAATATAGCATATCTCAAGAAAGATAAAAAAGTAATTTCCCAACATATCATATTACAGTAAATTTTGAGAAGATGGATACAAAGATAAGGCTAGGGCAATAATCGGGAAAACAGTAAACTTTTCTAACATCAAAACAGAAGCTGGAAGCCAGGGTGCTAGGGGGGAAACTCTCAAGAACTGTGAACCAAATTAAATAATTTTTAAAAATAAGAATAAAGACTTTCACAGATAAAACCAGGATTTGCAGTGACTTGAATTCTCAGTACAAGACTATATAAAGGATGTACTCTAAGAAAGAAAATAAATCCAGATATAAAGATCTGAGAATCAAGAAGGAATGGTATGTTAAAAGGGAATTTTCAGAATGGGAGAGGAGTTTGCCATATATACATCCAACATAAGAATTATATCCAGAACATAAAAATAACTCCTACAAACCATTAAGTAAAATGTAGACAACCTAATTTTAAGAGAAGTTAAAGGACTTAAGCAGGCATTTCATGTACAAGGATATCCAAATGGATAATGAACATATGTAAATGTGCTCAAAATCACAGCAGTCTTTAGGAAAATGCAAATTAAAGCCACAATGACGTATACCATTACAAATCCACCAGATGGCTAAAAATTTAAATTAAAAAAAAATGAATAAGTTTTGAAGAAAGTGTGGAGCAATCAGAACTCACACATATTGCTGGTGGGAGTTTAATGTGATACATTTACTTTGGCAAACTGCAATATCTACTAAAAGTAAGCATATACCTACCTGTGACCCAGAATTTCCACTCTTAGGTGTAAATCCAACAAAACTGAATGCATTAGCCTACCAATAAGACATGTACAAAGATGTTTGTACCAGCCTTACTCATAACAGCTCCAAACTGGGAACAATCCATGACCATGAGCTGTAGACTAGACAAATCGTGGAAAATGAGGCAGCAACAATGTGAGTGCCATGATACACACAACAATGTGAATATATTTCAAAGCCACAGCATTGAACAGTAGAAGTCAGTATATGCTGAGGGCGCCTGGGTGGCTCAGTCAGTTACGTGTCCAACTCTTGATCTTGGCTCTGGTCATGACCTCAGGGTTGTGAGATCAAGCCCTGCATTGAGCTCTGTGCTGGGCATGGAGCCTGCTTAAGATTCTCTCTCTGCCTCTCCCTCTGCTCCCCTCCCCCCAAAAATATTATATGCTGTATGATACCATTTATATTAAATTTAAGAACAGGCAATACCGCTTTATGTTAACAGAAGGAAGTATACTGTTTGCAGCATTGGGGTTGGTAATGACTGGGAGGAGATACAATAGAGCTTTCTGGGGTACTGGAAATGTTATATATCTTAATCTGTGTTCTGGTTACATGGGCATACACATAGATATAAAGTCATCGAGCTTTACATGTAACAGTTGTGTGCTTCGCTGAATGTGTATGATAAAGCAAGAGAATGATAATAAGTTTCAGAATAGTACTTACCCCAGGGTAAAAGTTGAGGATGGATTGGGATGGGAACCTAAGGGCCTTCAAGTATATTGTTAATGTTCTTTTCTTATGCTTGTTTGTGGGTCTGTAGATGTTTTTTATTCTTTATATGTATTTATATGATATGTATATTATATCATACGTTACATATAGGTTTTTGTATATATGAAATATTTCATAATAAATATAAGAAAAATGATATAAGGAAAACACTGGTATTTGATTTGATTCCAACAGAGGAAGTAGCTATTCAGCAAACCTCCCTTAAAGTACACATTATAATCCCTTGCAAGCACTTTATTTTATCGTATGTAATGTTAGTAGGCACATACTTTTGCTCTGCTTTTGCTCTACAACTCTGTTAGTAGGCGTATACTTTTATCTTGCTGGAATGCATTTTTCCCTTAGGATAATCTCATAAATATTGTCAGATATTTATCCCACATACTAATAAAAGATAAGAAACACATTTTCCTCAGCACGTTTCTTAAAATGCCCCTAAATCTCTTTGTTAAAAATAAATGCCTTCTACATTGTATGTCAAACTCTTATCTTATGCAGTATTCAAAAGTAAAAGCTAAACTCTTTAGTCAGTGTTATCAAAGTATTTAATAAATAATGGTATTTATACATTTTTAGACATAACCCTGATATTTAATTGAATTCATTTTATTTCCTTTTGTGCAATATGAGGAAACCCCAAGCTTGGGTTGAATATTTACAGTGCATGTTAAGATACATGAAGAATTCTTATTTCTAAGTTAGAGGTTCATAGTGAAATAGTAGCAAAAAATATTTCAACTGGTCATATCCTTGGCTAGACTAATAGTGTGCTATTGGAGGGGAATGGCCAAATCATTTCTCATCTCTCATTACATGGAAATAATTCCCTGATAATAATTTAATCTGGATTACTGGTTCATATATTTAAAGTATTAAAAAGTAAAAGCTATCCATATATTTTTTCTCATTTAGATTCTAAAAGTCTAAAATATTAATTCACTTTATGAGAATTTGTTACAAATATGTTTCCTTTATGAGAGTGGGAATTAGATCGTGTATTTTGTTTTATGTTACTTTTGGTGATTTTTGTCATTGTGGTTTGTGTTTGAGTAACTGAATTACTTCATTTTGGTATGTGTATGGAAAGATGTACTCAAAATACTACTACACCTTATTCTCACAACAAAGTCATGGGGAAAGGAAATTTTGAACATGGGTTTACAAAGTCTTGGAACAACTTGATAACCCAGGACTGATAACCCACAAGCCATGGAAATTAGAGGTGAAGCTAGACTTCAAATAAATCTGTATTCCAGGACTGTTAAAGTGGGGAATAAATAAAACTGCTAACCAGGTGCTTTCAAATTCCGTATAGATACTAATCCTGGGAGTTTGGGCATAGGAAACTGGAATTTGTGGGGAATTCTCCAAATCATAAAGTTTTCTTATATTTTAAAATGGTAATTTATTTATATGCTTGAAAATAATAATAAATACTCATAATAATAGTGAATCATTTTTTGTGACAGAGTTTTAGTTTTAGAGGGGTTTTTTTTTCTATTAAAGATTTTATTTATTTATTTTTTAGAGAGCGAGCGAGAGAGAAACAGCATGAAAGGGGAGAGGGTCAGAGGGAGAAGCAGGCTCCCTGCTGAGCCGGGAGCCTGATGTGGGACTCGATCCCAGGACCCTGGGATCCATCTGAGCCACCCAGGCGCCCAATTTTAGAGGTTTTTAGTTAAAAAATAGAGATATGATAATAAATGCATGATTTATTAATCTTAAGAGACAATATATTGTGATAAAATGTAAAAATGATGTCTACTTGAAAAAGATATTTGATTATTAGAAAAAAGTTAAGGAAGGGAACATTAACAAAATAAATGTTACATAAAAATCATTAAAAATTAAATGATAACACATTTATCATTTAAGACTTATTATTCTTAAAATCAAATTTTACAACACACAAGGCAGTAATTGTCCTCATCCATAATCTTGATCTTTGTTCCAAGACAAATATTCCAGGCATAGAAAATGTTGCATTGATGTTGGTTGAATTATTAAGATCAATTTTTAGGGTACATGTTGTTTCCTATAGACTCATTTTTCCATTTTAACAGTGAAAATATTTTGTCGGCTTGATTTTGGTCTTGCCATTGATATTGCTTAGGCTGTATTAGATTTTAGATCAGTTTCTGAATTCATGTCGGGGTATTCAACAACATTCCTGTCTCCTTTCTGCATTTCTTCTGTTAAAGTAGCTACAAAGAGCTATAGCCTAGAGCAAATAATCACTGGAAACGCCAGGCAACATTACGAAGATACTGTAACATTCCCACCTCTGAGGGAGGTTAACAGTACTCCACAGAATCATATGCCAAAATTGACAACTAAAAGTTTTTAATGCTTCTGAAGCTTGGTATTTTGGGAACATTATTCATCTATTTGTATAAAGTAAACTATGCTTGTAAACTTGTTAATTTTAATTTTATTTGCAAGAATACCTCACCATTAACAGCAATCAGGGCCACAAACACCCAATTATAATCTGGCAACAACAAGAAAGCATGAATGATTAGATTTGGCTGCTTCTCTCCTACCTGCTCCTGTTCTGATTCATAGATATGTCCGCCTTAAAGTTTGACTCAGTTATGTCAAAACATAGGTTTAAACATAAGTTATGAAGAAGGAAGGAGAAGGCCTACGTTTTCCCCTGATTTCTGCAAGTATGAAACTTACTGATACTTATTTTAAAGTATTATTTCAAATGTCTTGCTCAATAAATTCATTTTAGGATACCAACCATTTATGTTATTTCTATAGAGTATATTTAAACCAATCATAAATGGGAATTTTAGTAAAATTTTTAATTTGATTTTTATATTGAATAATATGCCCAGAATTGTAATCTATATTTTAAACTATCCTAATTTATTTTCTCTGAATTAATTGAAAAATTTCCCCATTGGAAAAAAGGAAGCTCAATTTTTATTTTTAAGTGTTTCTGTGACCAATTAGGTTCCTATTCTAAGAGCTGGCAGCTCTATTAATTACTTTTAATGATAGCATTATACTGATCTATTTAGCCATTCAATTAAGATAAAAAGCTTAACAATCTTTCAGATTTCATTAACTACTTTTAATGATAAAATTATACTGATCTATTAGCCACATAATTAAGGTAAAAATCTAAAAATCTTTTAGATTTTCATTACCTATTTTTAGAAATTTTCTGGGCAATAAGAATGGCATGGAACTTAAAACATATTGTGTCAATAATTAATTCTTGTCATAATACAAAAGGTCAGAACAAATTTTTGAAAAAATGTTAAACCAAATTTATTTTATTTTATTTTATTTTATGTACGATATCATTATTTTTAATGTCCAGCATTTATAATACGAGGGCCAGAGCTTTCTCTCCAACTCAAGTTTATACATTTTCAATTGGCTTGTGAGGCCAATAGGGATACTTCTTATCTAATTTGGTTTCTGAGAAGACTTCATTCAGGTCCTCAATGGTCATCTGATCAAATGGAATTATGTTCTTCATCTTCTCCAGCTCTTTTTCATATTCCTCAATCCTGGCCTTTGAGAGAGACAAAAAAGTCAGCACAACTGTTCACATCTTCTTTTTCTTCAGCAACCACCCGAACAGTATATTTATCCTTGGCACAGGAACCTTCAGGGCATTAAACTTCTTCTAAAAGTCATCTACCAAGCCAGCCTTCACCACATTGGCCTTGTTGTAAGCCCAGTCGATAGCAGCTGGTTTCTCAGGGAGAGTAGCCAACCTGGAGGTGTCTCTTTCCAGGATTTCAGGACGTTAGCAATGACCTTCTGGTTTCAGGGTATGATCTCCCCAAAAGCTACCCAGTTAATGGCTTTTAGAGCAAGTTTTCACCCCGCCATCTTGAGATCCTTCACGGATGGCTCATAGTCCACAGCAGCAAGGAACAGCTAAACCAAATTTATTTCAATTAATTTATAGCACCATTAAACAAGTATAAAGCAATACAATTTTAAAGTATATGCAAAGTTAATGACAGTTAAAAAAAAGACAAAGAAAAATGGAGTATATTTTTATATTTATTTTTACAACAGCTTTTTTGAGATATAATTGACATACAATAAACTGCACATATTTACAATGGAAAGTCTGATTAATTTGGACACATGTTTAAACCCTAAAACCATCATCTCAATCCAGCATGATGAACATATCCATAATGCCAAAAAATTTCCTCATGTACTTTTGTATTTGCTCCTCCCACTTTTCTCTGTCGCTTCTTTCTGTCCCTTTCTGACTGCTTTCTGTCTTCTATCACTATAAATCAGTTTGTATTTTCCAGACTTTTTATAAGTGGAGTCATGGAGTCTATACTTTTCTCTTTTACTTTCATACTAGTGTAATTATTTTGAGAGTCCTACATGCTGTATTGCGTATATAAATTGTTTAACCTTTATTCTGCTGAGCAGTGTTCCACTGTGTGGATATACCACAAGTTGTTTATTCATTCACCTGTTGATGGACATTTAGATTATTTCCAGTTTTTGGCTATTACAAATAAAGCTACTAGGAACAACCATCTGCAAGTTCTTCTATGGATATATGCTTCTATTTCTGATGGGTAAATATCTAGGAATGAAATGTCTGGGTCATAGAGTAGGTATATATTTAACTTTTTATGAAACTCTCAAAATGTTTTCCAAAATTATCCTCTGTTCATTTCAGTCAGCTGCATATGAGATTTCCAGTTGTTCCACATCCTTGTTGTACTCAATCCTCTGTGTGTGTGTGTGTGTCTTGCATGGTGCCCCATGCATAATTTTTAGTTACCATGGTTTAGTTAAATAACACCAAATAATAACAGTCCCCTAACAACATGGTTCAAATTTTAGTATCACAGTCAATGAGCTAAGTATACAAGTGCAAACAAGGCTGCTAGCTCTTCATTCCACAAATCTCTGTGTAAAGAACACAGTACATATAGGTCAGTGACTAATCACAGTATTTCTTTCGAAGTACGTTGGTGGCTGCTCACTCACTGCACCTCTGTTATTCTTTGTGTTCACACAGGACAGCAAAGCATGTGATTGTGTTGTTCCCTTGTCTCCCAGTGATAAACTCACCCGACACTTTAGAAAATTAGATAGTCCAAAATGGGGGTCAAAGAAGCCAACCAAAATGAAAGTGCAGCAAAGAAATGAAAGGCGGTAACATGGGCAGTGAAATTTGAGTCCGACATGAATGCAGTTGGGAAGCATAGCTGACAGTGGGAATGTTGACATGGTTGCCATCAGAGACTCTAGGTATGCAGCCCGAGCAACCTGGTGACAGCCAACTGAGCAGCATAAAGGAGGATGAAGAGGAGGAGGTGGTGACTGCACAAATTTGCACATTAGAGGAACTCTCTGGGATATTTCACAACATTGCAAGGATGCAACGCTGGAAACCATCCAAACTTAGAAAGGAAAATGACAATTCACCAAGGTATGCTCGCTCTATTGTAAGAGATCCAGGGAGAAGGAGGCAAGGACTGGCCACATTATTCTTGATATGTCTTTTACAAAGAAATAGGACATCTTAATTCTCAATGTTCCCAATGCTTTCACTTACAGTGTACTAGATAAATATTAGTTTTACTATTGTTTTTCATTTCCTTATACATTTATAACTGACAGTAAGTTGTTTTCATGTCTAGACAAAATTTGTAAAGATCATGGAACAATTTTAAACATTCTCATTGAGAATTAAGATCACTGCGCAATGTCGGCTTGTACAATTATTTTTATGGTACCGTGCCACTGTTTGTAAAGCAAGGACTGAGGGTCTAAATTATAGAGGTATACAGTTTAACTTTGTGAATAAATACATTACAGTATCAAAAATAACTAAGGGACACTGGTACAACTATGTTAAATAGAAAGTGTTACCAAAATACGAAATGATTAGTAACTCCTTGGGAATGATGTTGTGGAAAGGGAACATGTCAGGTTAGACCAGCTAGTGTGCAAGAGTCAACAGCTTCTTCTCGCTGCCCCAAACTCTCCTGCATCCCAGTGGCGGTGTTATTCTAAGGCCATGAAGGGTCATTACCCAGGATGTAGTATTACCTTCCAATTACGTCTCAAGACCATGTACTTCTCTCCGTCTCTTTCTTGCCTCTACACATACTCCTCTTTCGTCCCATCTCAATCAGGCTAGTGCACTGCAGAGTTCAAACATCTCCTCTGTAAGTTCTGCAAGACTCATTCAAGCAGACACCATCATTCCTACCTCTTCTCAACCACTATATATAGTACATATGGTACAATAATTTGTCTTCAGTGTTGTGCATACTTGCGAATATTTTCAATGGATTCCTCGTATTCAGGTCTTTGTATCTGCAACGACACATTGTAGATACACAATACATGAATCTCTAATGATGTATAAATTCAATTTGCTATGTTGCCTTTAACTTAGATTTGTATCTTAAGCTTTCTCTAGTCTCCTGAGTGCTTAACATAATAGTTGAATGAAAGTATGAAATGAAGAACTTTGTTCACTAATGAATAAAAGTCAGACTTGACCAGTGGGACATCGTTCAAGACAACATGAGACCCAGGAGCCATTTTTCTAAGGTTTGTGAAAAAATGAGAGAACTAAAATATTGCTGATATTGTATTTAGAGCATTTTTCCCAAAGTATAAGTTTAGTGTATGTATATGAAAATTTGATAAGCACTGAAAGCATTGATTTTTGTTTTTTTTTTTCTTTGAATGCTAGCATAGCTTTATTGGAATTAGATTTTAAAAAAAAGATTTAAGGCCAAATCAGTGCCAAATATAAAATGGTTATATGTTATCATAAAAAATATTAGACTATAAATTTAACACATTGACAGAAATTTAACAACTGTATTTTACCCTCTATATCTTAAGTTTAAAATAGATGAAGCTAAAAAATTTCACAGAAATGTTAAGAATAGGCAATTCTACAACTATAATGGGTGATTTTTAATATACCAATCTCTATAGTAGAATAAGCTGATTTTTTTTAAAAAGTTCTAATTAACTTGATCAAACGGACATATAGAGAACACATTCTTTGTACAGTTGTCTACATACAGGGTCATAAGGCAATCTTTTAAAGGATTGAAATAATACAGAATATGTTAATTGTACTAAGATCGAATAGAACTACACTGCGATCCAGCAATTGCACTACTAGAAATTTACCCAAAGAATACAAAAATATTAATTCAAAGGGTGACATGCATCTCGAAGTTTATAGCAGCATGATCTACAATAGCATTGATTTTTGAAGTCAGAGTGAATTGAATTCAGATCCACCTTTGTCACTTACTAGTTGTGTGATCACAGGAATGGGAGTCCATTTCTTTACCTATAAAATGGGGTGGCTGGCACAGCTATTGACGTCGGTCCCCAGAATTGTCATGGAGATGAAGAGACGGCAGATGCACATGAGGCACTACCCAGTGTCTGGCACTTGAAATGTACGTGGTCAACGTTAGTCTCTTCATTTCCCCTGTTTTTAGCTTGAAATCCTGCTTGTGTTTCCAGTATCAATAATACATATTACATTATCAATATTTGAAACAAATAATCTTTTAGAGCATTTGAATTACGTTTCATCCATTTCCTGACAGTTTTTAATTGGTATTCAACTTTTTATTTGTAGATTGACATGAAAAATATAAAAATATACTTTGTTGCCAAGTAATTATTAGCTATTATTGTTTCTTTTTATGTGTAAGAGCCCTTGCTGCCAGATTATGTGTATTCAAGGATTGAAACCTGCTCTTTCTGTTGCCTGATTTCAAACAGTTGAGTAAAATAAACAATGGTTCAAAATCCATGTATGCCATTTTTATCAGTTAAAATAACGGAGAGTCTGTAGTAGGAATCTTAAAATATTAGTTTAACTTTTAGGGCTAAAGTTGGCAAAATTAAGTCCAGTCTCCTGTGTTTAGCAAAGTTACCACCCTTCTCATGACAAGTAAAGTAGCCGAACACTCTTTAGCATTTCAATGTATTAAGTTCTGTAGTTCATATGCCAAAAACTCTAAATAATAATATATGTATTGTATATCTATACTATATAAATGTATTAAAACTAATGCTTAGATTGCAGTTAATGTTGTTTCCCATATTTATTTTATTATTTTATTTTTTAAAAGACTTATCTATTTATTTTAGGGGGGAGGGGCAGAGGGAGAGAGAGAGAGAATCTCAAGCAGACTCCCCAGTGAGCAAGGAGCACAACGTGGGGCTTGATCTCATGACCCCAAGATCATGACCTGAGCTGAAATCAAGAGTTGGATGCTTAACTGACTAAGCCACCCAGGTGCCCCTATTTTATTTTTTTATTTTAAAATATAATGTAAAAATACATAATTTAACTATAAATGTAATATTTTAAGAATTAAATAACATTAGAAGGGACACCTGGGTGGCTCAGTCATTAAGTGTCTGCCTTCAGCTCAGGTTATGATCTCAGGATCCTAGGATCGAGTCCTGTATTGGGCTCTCTCTCTGACCCTCCTCCTGCTTCTGCTCTCTCTTTCTCTGTCAAATAAATAAATAAAATCTTTAAAAAAAAAGAGTAAAGTAACATTATTTTTTTTTTCAGACAGCATGTGTTATTTTATTGAGCCTGGAAAGCTTTCAATACAGAAGTGAGACGTCTGGCAAGGGGCAGATGGTAGACATGCTAGCCCTTGAGAACAGACATACCAGAGAAAAAACATCATCAACAGCTTAATTTTTTTAATTTTACTTATTTCACAATACCTCCCAAACTTTTGTCATGCGACTGAATTCTAAGCAACAATGGAAACAAGAGGGGTTGATTATAGGAATGACCACTAGATGTTGCTAGTCATCTAGTTTATAAATCTAAGCAGCCCTATTTTTCAAAAGCTTGCTTCTCCCTTTTCTGCACCCATACTTTACTTTTTTTATTGAAGTACAGTTGGCATACAATGTTATTTTAGTTTCAAGTGTACAGCATAGTGATTCGACTATTCTATACCTATGCTTCTTCACAAATGTTTTCCAGACACAATATCTAATCTGACACTTCCAGTAAAATCAGAATTTATAAAAAGCTAAAACTTTGTAACATCTCAAAGTTCAAAAAAAAAAATACTTTGAACTCTCCACTCAATCTCTTTTAATTATATCTTAAAAGATAAGCGTTCGTACCATCCAAATCTGGAATACAGTTATGAAATCTAAAAAGTGATTCTTAATATAACTTAATGTATAACCTCCACCTTCCATACCCATATTAATTGGATATTTTTGCCATGAGGATTACAAATGATTCAATTATGTTTTAACTTGGTTCGACAGGGCACATTTATTCTGGAACTATGCTAAATGAGTAAATTTCAAACTTTCAATTACAGTGTGCTTCTGTTTCTTCCTTTGCTACATAACCCAGGAGCTGGGGAAGGCCTGGTACAGAACACTAGGATTTGGGGAAAGGATTTTTGGCTATGTCTGAAATCTACAGAACTTGATAGGCAAAATCCTGGTAAAACAATTGTAATTATTGCTTCCATTGGTCAGGCAGGGTTTTGTGTTTAACTTTTTTTCTGTTCGACAGCAATGGAGGCAGCAAAAGTAATGAGCCCCAGGAAAGGAATAGAGAGAGGCTACGTGTTACCTCCAGGTCAGTCAAAGGGCATGTTCCAGGGGGCCTGATGTCTGAGCACCCGGCGGAGAGAGATGATTGTAGGAGAGCCATAGAAGTGCCCGGTAACTGTTGCTGCAAAAATATCGGATGACATTTCTAGAGGAAGTCACACTTCCTTTTTTAAAATTACGTATCACAATGATTTATATCTGATTACACTTCTAATTTGTTACCCATCCATGCCATACAATGTAAAATGTATCAAAGAACCTGGAGAACATGTAGAATTAGGTGATCTGTGGAGAAAACTTAATCAGACGACACTGTCCTCTAAGGTACTATGAAGGGTTTATCTCTGGTAATAAGAATCCACTTGATAGGTCCTTTAGAAAAAGATTTTTTATCAAGATTATAGGAATGAGTTTTGCAGTCCACAAAGACAGGCCAGCTTTTTTCTTATTCTGCTTCATAATATTCAAATATAAAAAAATGGTAGAAATAAATGCAAACTGTTTGACTTTTCTGAGTCTCACCTTCCCTAATTTTTGAGTAGGAAAATGAGATTGTACCTGCCATCAAATCAAGTATATGAGTTCACTCAGTAGACTAAATATTCTGGGAGATGTTGGTGACTTAAGCTTCATTCTTTGGAAATACGAAATGAGACTATTAAAACTTTAAATTTCTAAAGATTTTCTCATCAAGTATTTAAGTTTTACTTATTTTTTCCCATGTAATAATGCTCAGTATAACAATACCAGATAAAACCTATGTTTAGAGCATTGACTAAATAATGCTGAAAACATAGAGTTAAAAAGCAAAGAAGCTGAGACACAATTTCTGCTGGAATCTGGTAATCTTTCAAGTAGAGCTGCTTGGCTAAAATCAAGGAGCATGTAGAGTATAAAGCACCATTGAGAAAGAACTTGAATTCCTTCTTAAAAGTTTAACAGTTTCCAAGTGGCAATCCACCCAAAAGCTAGCTTTTCCAATCCAAAAGACAAGATTTCTTCAAGGGAAATCTTAAGTAAAAAAATAAATATTAAGGTGGGTGAGTAGTGTTGCAACTGTGCAAATCCTTACATGGGTCCACTTGGCTGTCTAGGCATGTGGCAGGAGCTTTCCTTGTAAATTGTTTTGTGTGCTATTGTCTCCACCATTAATTTCCATTAGATGAAATCCTATTCATCCTTTAAGACTGGGGATATATGTCATCTTTCCGGAAGCTTCCTTGTGCCCCCAGAGCTGAGTTAATCACTTCCTTTTCCTCCACACTTCTCACTCCATAGGGACTATATATTTACCTGTTGATTTTTCCTGTAGGGGGAAAAAATATCTTTTTTCTCTACTCTTTCAAATTCTCGACTCTAATCCCTATAACAAAAGACAGGAAAACAAAGAAAAAGCATGTGAATTTATTTTTTTAAAGATATTTATTTTAGAGAGAGAGTGACAGAGAGAGAGAGAGAGGGTGAAAGCGGGGGGAGGGGCAGAAGGAGAGGGAGAAGGAGAGAGAATCTCCAGCAGACCCCCGCTGAGCACCGAGCCCAATGAGGGGCTCAATCCCACAAACTTGAGATCATGACCTGACCTGAAACCAAGAGTCCAATGCTCAACTAACAAGCCACCCAGTGCGTCAGTGAATTTATTTAATATAAGTTTTACATGACATGAGAACCTTCATGAGGAAATGAAAATCCAAAGAAATGGTTAAATCTGAGTGTTTTTATGCTGTTTGATGAAGAATGGAAAGATATAATAGGACAAAAGATATGAGGTAAATATACTAAACTGAGGGAAATTTCTTAACAGGACTGTTCAGATTCCTCTCTGTGTCCCTTGTCTTCAGAGATAAGGATGTTCCTTTCCTCTTGGTATAGAAAGGGTACCTCTCATCTGAGGGTTGTGTGACCTGCTTTGGGGTAAAGTCAGAAAGTCCTTCCTGCTACAGCCATTTCTCAAATTCCTTCAGCCTGAAATATTCAATATTTTAAGCTGCCAAATTTTGGGGTAGTGTGTCCTGAACCTCACCATCATTCCATGTCGTGGACAAGGATTCGATTCTCATTGCTCTCCACATCTCCATGTCTGTAACCAGCCAGCAGTGTATCCCTTACACAGTAGCTGCTTGATTCCTGCTTCTTAATGTTAAATAAACAATAACATAACCCAGATGACAATGTTCGCTCTCCCCAGATGATAGCACACATTCTCTGCCTCCCCCTAAGAGGCACTTGGTAAGCCTTCAGTGCTCCCCCTCTCCCTTTTAATAGGCTTTATTTTTAGAACAGTTTTAAGTTCACAGCAAAATGGTGTGGAAAGTACAGAGAGTTTCCATATACCTCCGAACCCCATAGGTGCACAGCCTCCCCCATTATCAACACCCTGTATCAGAGTGATACCTTTGTTATCATTGATGAACCTACACTGATAGATCATTATCACTCAAAATCCAATTGTGACCAAAAGTGTTACAGTTGATGAACCTACACTGACACACAATTATCACCCAGAATTCATAGTTTACATTAGGGTTAACTCTTGGTGTTGGACATTCTATGGATTATGACAAATGTATAATGACATATATCCACCCTTATAGTATTGTGTAGACTAGTTTAATTGCCCTAAAAATTATCTATGCTCCACCTATTCATCCCGCCTTCCACCCTAACCCCTGATGTTTTACATTTAGATCCATTGTGAGTTAATTTTTGTCAGGGGTGTAAGATTTGTGTCTAGATTCATTTTTGTATATGTGAATGTCCAGTTATTTCAGCACTACTTGTTTAAAAAGGCAATCTTTTTTTTTTTTTTCAGAGTACTGCCTTTGTCCTTTGTCAAAAATCAGTTGCCTTTATTTGTATGGTTCTTTCTGGGCTCTCTATTCTGTCCCATTGATTTGTCTATTCTATCAGCAATACCACACTGTCTTGATTACTGTAGCCTTATAGTAAGTCTTGAAGTCAGATAGTGTCAGTATTGTGTTGGTCAATGCTTTTTTCAATCTACCACAGCTGCTGATCAAACACAGGTGAGTAGAAAAGTGAGTCTATAAGTATATTTAGTAAGGAAAGCACAGTCTTCATAAAAGCATTTCGAGACGTGGAGTAAATCACAGGGTTGCTGGCAACACAGAAAAGAGGAAGAGATGAAGATGACAGATCAAGGCACAGAGGACATGAAAGCAAAAGTGAAACTCAGCAGAAGTCTTCCTACAGCCACAACTGGATGATAAAGGAGATAGTCAGTGATTTGAAGAAATTGGATAGAGAATCATAAACCAAATAGATACAAACATGACTTCAATATTTTGTTCTAACTTAAAATTGTCCATGTATCGGCCAGCATTCTATTCCTAGCCATAGCCTTCCCTTGACTTGGTTAGTTAGAATTCATCTTTGTCCTTGTCTTAACCACACAATGCCTTATGTTTTCCTGTATAAGTTTCTGCAAATGAGGTAAAATTTAAGGATCTTTCAAAAGTAGTCTGAGTGCAGAATCCTTCTAGAATCCACCTCCCTAAATTTTATAGTTTATTTTTAATATGACAGCATTTCTTTTGAAATTCTCTTCTTATTGACTTTACAGAGCAGCGCGAAAAAAAAAATCCTCATCTAAGTATAAAATATTTGATTACATTAAATAAATTATTCCTATAACAAATACAATTGGCACTAAAAATAGGTTCAAGGGGGTGCCTGGGTGGCTCAGTCAGTTGAGTGTCCAACTCTTGGTTTCGGCTCTGGTCATGATCTCGGGGTCGTGGGATTCAGCCCTGCGTCCTGTCAGTGCTCAGAGGGGAGTCTGCTTGGGCTTCTCTCTCTCCACCTCTCCCTTACCCCCCTCAAAAATAAATGAATGGTATGATATATTTTTAATTAACATTTTTATCATTTTGAGTTTTCATTTATAAGCTATTAATTTCTATCATGGTTTTAATCTTGTTTTCTATGAATCTGTTTTATCATTTAAACATGTTATGTAATCACTCGACTCATTTATAAGCAACAGCATGTATCAGCATTCCTCAAACATACATGCTTGAATTTATATATTCATGCAAGTAGTAACACCTCCTTTCTTTGTTGCTTTTGATTTAATCCAGGTTATGGCCTAGAGTGATATATAATTTCTCCTCCAAATCTGGATACTTTGTAAGTGAAAAGTTGCCAGGCAAACTCCCTGTTAGGCAAACTAGGATGTATGGATGCACTATTTCTTTCTTTCTTTTTTTTTTTTAAAGATTTTATTTATTCATTTGAGACACAGAGATACAGAGAGAGAGAGAGAGAGAGAGAGAGCATGAGCAGGGAGAGGGGCAGAGGGAGAGGGAGAAGCAGGCTCCCCGCTGAGCAGGGAGCCCGATGCGGGGCTCAATCCCAGGACGCTGGGATCATGACCTGAGCCGAAGGCAGACGCTTAACCATCTGAGCCACCCAGGCGCCCCTGGATGCACTATTTCTAATGCATATCTATCTCACTCTGGAGAGTTGATGGCATGTTCCAGATTAGGTCATTTAGCAATACCTAATTTTGATAGCACACACACTTCCAGTGTTATAGTCTAACAAGCAGTTTTGTATTGTGTTTATATGTTGCATGTTAGGGGATGATTTTTTAGGTAACCTTGTTTGGCTCTTGTGCATTGCCTCGTTTGTCATAGCATAATGCTAGATTTCATTCAAGAGTGTTCTGATAAAAAAAAAAAAAAGAGTGTTCTGATCTTATTATAGTTCTGTGATCAAAAATATTCAGATAGCCAGACATTGCTTTCCATTGCATTTTCAAGAGTTATAGGCAGAAATTGGTGATAAATGGACTTCTAAAAAATGTCCATGGGATTTTTTGCTTTTGGAGGGAGATTATGACTGCCTTTTTTACACATTATTTTCTGCCACTTTAATTTTTGAATGCTATATAATATTTTCTGCATTTTGCCTCCTCAACAATTATTATGTAGGTAAATTGGAAAATTTAATGATATGTCTGCAGAAAAATTTAAGAATGAAAGTGTGTTTTTATATCAAGTAGAAATGATGATTTAGAATAATATGAGAATCCAATATTACTCATCATTAAAGATGTTGCCAGCAACTTCCAGGGACAAACTATATACAGTCCATTTGTTCCTAATAGGTCATCAAATTCCTAGAAGATGCCTGTGAATGCTAAACCAAGGGGGAGAATTTGATTAATATTTATGCAACAGTAAAATCCCTCTCACTGAAAATTTTGCACATATAGTTTTACAATCTTATAAATGAGGGAAGAACACCATTTGTAGTTGTCATGTATATATAAAATCTTTTATGTTTAAAACACAGGAAAGAGTTTCAGTGGTATTAAATATGTATCTGGAAGAATGAGCTGAAATGCTTTCGAAGTGGATCAGTATTCATAATGGATGGAACCAGATTTGGGGGACATGCTTAAGTGTTTTTTCTGCTAGAAGGATAGCACTTGTGAAAACTGAAGAAAAAATATAGCATTTAATCTAATAATATTCCCCCAAAACCTGGTTATATAAAAGTGTAATAAACCTATGTTTTCATTGTTTTCATAATCAAACTTAGACCATGTCTACTTTCTACTTTTGGCCAACAAATGTTCAGTTTTAAGTACCACAAATTGTTTCTGATCAACTCTACAAAAACCAATTTCACCATCTTATCTATAAGAAGAGAGTCAGCCTTGGTGGATTTGAAATTTCAATTAACCTAAACACCTCTTTTTCCATCCTTCAAGATGTGTGGCTATATGTTTAATTTGTGAAGAAAAGAATGGGCAAGTATGTGTCAGTGCTTTGTTGAAAAGAATTAATAATGATACATCACACTATACAAATGGTATTACTACAATAATAATTTACATTTTCATTATGGGAATCTCATTCTTAGAAAAGCGTGAAGTGCAATACATCAAATCTTACTTATTTTTATTTTTTTTTACTTATTTTTAAATACAAACAATTGTTCTCTTAAATTCAAAAGTAGTTATAATGCATTTTGTTTTTTTATTGCTGTTGGGACAAATGAATGGCAGCTAATTTTTGTTACAGTTTTGTTATGTATACATACAGTTGACCCTTGAACAACATAGGGATTAGGGGTGGTTAAAAATCCACATATAACTTGACTCCTTAAAAACTTAATTACTAATTGTCTACTGTTGACCAGAAGCGTTGTTGATAACATAAACAGTAAATTAACACATATTTTGTATATTATATGTAACAAATACTGTAGTCTTATAATAAAGTAAGCTAGAGAAAAGAAAATGTTATTAGGAAAATCATAAGGAAGAGAAAATACATTTACATTTACTGTTCTGTATTTATTGATACCATATGTTTACATCATCTGTTTACAAGACAAATCATCTGTCTGTCAGTACCTACATCAGTATTGTCTATGATACAAACCACGGTCAATGTCATGTGTATTTATAACACTAGATATAAAAAATGGAAAGATAGCATGAAAAAGAAATTTAAATGTATTTACAGATAAATGATTCATGCATTGATAATGAAGAAGAAGCAATATTATTGCTTTACGGTAGCCTCGTGTAATTGATACAATTTCTTCGTGGTAGCCTAGCCTGTACACTAGTGAATGAATCATAATGGCATGCACTATAGTGACTATATGACTATAGTCATATTCATCATACAATATTGGAAACATTGTTACACTTTTTAAAAAACCACTTACCTGTGATGATAGGCTGATACAGTTTTTCCAATTATAAGAAAGGCATACGTAGAATAGTGTAATTCTTTAAAAGCAAAGTTACAAAACAGTAAGAAAACTAATACATGACTAATTTTATATTAAATATCACGCACCTTATACTTATGTAAGGATAGGCTGTGCACTTCCATACAAGCCTTACCCATGATGTTCTACATGATGAACACTCAGATGATGAAAATGATGATGACACAAAAATGTCCCTTAGAGTGCTTGCCATACAGTTATTAGATTTTTCACACAAAGACAATCACACACACACAACAGATAAGTTTATGAACAGGTAAGTTTATTTACAAGTATGGCAGGATGATTATTTACGCTTCATTAAGCGGAAGTAGCTCATCATAAAGATCATCCTTTTCATCTTTGCACTAAGTGGGTTGAGGAGAAGGAGGAGGAGGATGAGGAGGGAAGGGTAGATCTTGCTCTCTCAGGGATGGCAGAGCAGGAAAAGGTGTGGGAGGGGATGCCAGAGAGGCAGACACACTCAGTATAACTTTACAGAAATAAATTATAATCTTTGTCTGACTTTTTGCTTTTTCATTTCTCTAAAAATGTTTCTAGATGATACCAATCCTTCTTGCATTGCCTGCTTTAGTTGCAGTCTCCATATCATAGAAGAGTCCATGTCATAAAAGAAGTCAAAAGCAGTCTTAAATAATCAGAACCCTTCTGGCAGATTGTCTAATGTCAATTTGTTTTCTGGGACTACTTCTTCTATGTCTCCTTCCTCATCATCTGGCCCTGGTTTGGAAACACTCATCTCCATCAAGTTGTCTTCCGGTAATTCCTCTGATGTGGTGTTTATTAGCTCTTGAATTTCTCCAAGGTCCATATCCTGAAACCCTTTACTAACCCACCCTTTTCTTTTTCCATATCCATGATCTCTTTCATAATATTCTTGATTGGCTCCATCATAAATCCTGTGAAGACATGCACAGCATCTGGACACAGTTTTCTCCAGCAGTAATTTGTTGTTTTGGGGTTGATGGTTTTCATGGCTTTTTCTATAACAATACTGGTATCTTCAATAGTACAGTCCTTCTAGACTTTCATATTTCACCACTAGGGTTCTGTTCCATGATATTGACAATCCTTTCCATGGAATACTGTGTATAATAATGAGGTCCTCATGATTCCCTGATCTAGAGGCTGAACTGGAGACATTATGTTTGCAGGTAAAGAGACCACTTTGACACCCCTGGTGTTGAACTCATAAGGTTCTGAGTGGTCAGAGGCATTGTCAAATATCAAAAGACCTTTAAAAGACATTCCTACTGGCAAGATACTTCTTGACTTCAGGGGTAAAGCATCAGTGGAACCAGTCCAGAAACAGTGTTTTTGTTGTCCAGGCCCTCTTGTACAACCACAAGACTGACAGCTCGTGTTTATCTTTTCTGTTCAAGGCTCAAGGGGTAGCAGCTTTATAGATAAGGGCAGTCCTGATCGTAAACCCAACCACATTTCCACAAAACAGTAGAGATAGCCTATCCTTTCCTGCCTTAAATCCTGGTGCTCACTTCTTTTCCTTAGTAACAAATACCCTTTGTGGCATTTTTTTTCCAGTATAGGGCATTTTTTTTGTCTGCCTTAAAAAGCTCTTCAGGCAGATATCCTTTCTCTTCAATGATATTCTTTTTTTTTTTTTCCACCCCCTCCTCAATGATTTTCTTAATAGCATCTGGGAACTGTGTGCTGCCTCTTGATGGGCAGAAGCTGCTTCTCTTGTTATCCTGACATTTTTTAAGCCAAACCTCTTCCTAAAATTATCAAACCATCCTTTGCTGGCATTAAATTCTCTAGCTTTAGATCCTTCACCTTCCTTTTGCTTTAAGTGTCATATAGTAACTTTGCTTCTTCTCAAATCAAATTGGAGTCTGTAAGTATCTCTTTCTTATAGCAATCCTGCATCCATATAAAAACTAAAATTTCAATGTGAGATAAAAAGGTATTTCACCAAAAGTGCAAGGTTTTACTCCTGCTGGTTTAGCTTTACGCCTGCAGTTATGATTTAATACAGCATTTTGACATTTGTTCACATCTCTCTCTGCTGAAAAGGATACCATATACAGTCTGTGTTTGTGTAAATTTTGATAAGTTTTAACTTTTTATAATAGATCTGTGTATTTTTTATGGGAGTAAATGATAAAATAGACTAGTACCTATATAAATTTTATGCATTCATGACATTCCTTTTTCTTAATTTTTGTCAGTATTTCTAGGCTATGTAGTTCATCTGTGAGCATTTTAAAATTGTCGCAATTCTCCAAAAATTTTCCGAAGTATTTATTGAAAAAACATTCATGTGTAAGTGGACCTGCACAGTTCAAATCATGTTGTTCAAAGGTCAACTATAGTTTTGTTTTGTTTTTTATTACTGTGCTATATTCTACGGCAGAGACGTACTGCTTGTTTTTCCATTTATCCACCGAAGCTATTTGGTTTTTTAGCTATTACAGCTTGGGGCTATTACAAATAAAATTGCTGTGAATATCTGTGTACAACTTTCTGCATTAAAACAAATGATCATTTTCCTCGTATGTGTACCTAAGAGTTTAATTGCTGAGTCATAATGGTAAGTCCATCTTTAGTTTTATTTTTTTTTAAATATTTATTATTTCATTTGAGAATAGCAAAAGTAAACCCACTGCATGTTAACATAACTCATTTTTATTTTATTTTATTTTTTTTTAATTTAAATTCAATTAACCAACATATAGTACCTCATTAATTTTTGGTGTAGTGTTCAGTGATTCATTAGCTGCGTATAACACCCAGTGCTCATCACATCACTGCCCTCCTTGATGCCCGTCCCCCAGTTACCCCATCCCTCCACCCACCTTCTTTTCCACAACCCTCAGTTTGCTTCCCAGAGCCAAGAGCTGCCAAACGATTTCCCAAAGTGGTTTTGCACCATTTTACGTTTCCAACAACAACATATGAAAGGTCCAATTTCCTACATCTGTACTAGCATTTGTGTTACTGCTATTTTTTACTTTAGCCACTATAATGGGCATTTGGTGATACCTCACTGTGCTTTTAATTTTCAGTGTCTTCAATGGCTCATGATGTTAAACATTTTTTCATGTGCTTATTTGACATCTGTATCTCTTCTTCAGTAACATGTCTGTACAGTCTTTTGCTCATTTTTAATGGCATCGTTTGTTGAGTTTTGAGAATTTTTTAAATATATTCTCAATACAAGTCCTTTGTTGGATATGTGGTTTGCAAATGTTTTCTCTCAGTCTGTAGCTTATCTTTTCATCCTCATCACAGAATCTTTCACAGAAGTGCATTTTTAAATTTTGTTGAGTCCAATTGATCGATTTTCCTTCTATGGCTTATCTTTTTATCTTCTTAATTGAATTTTTCACATTTTTTTAATTTTTGGTAAATCCAATTTCTCATTTTTCTTTTACGGATTTTCACTTTTAAATGCTCTGGGGGTCCAATCTAAGAACTTTTTTCCTAGTTTTAGGTTTCAAAGATTTTATTCTGTTTGTTATAGAAGTTTTATAGCTTTATATTTATGTCCTTGATCTACTTTGAGTTAATTTTTGTATAAGGTATGTGAATCAGATTGAGGTTCATTTGTTTGCCTATACATATCCAAATGCTTCAGCACTATTTATTCAAAAAGCTATCCCTTCACTATTAAATTCCATTTGCAACTTTGTGAAAATTATTTGCATGTATTTGTGATGATTTATATCCAGTTTTCCTATTCTGTTCCATTGATCCATATGTCTATTCTTCTAATAGTACACTGACTTGATTACTGTGGCTGTGTGGTAAGCCAGGAAGAACTATTTTTCCCACTTATTCTTCTAGTTCAAAATAGTTTTTAGCTATTTTAGGGCCGTTTCCTTTCCATATAAGATTTATAATAAGATTGTTTACATCTAGAAAAACACTTACTGAGATATTGATAGAAATTGTGTTATACCTATAAATAAATCTAGGGAGAACTAACATCTTTACTATATTGAGTTTTCCAAACAGTGAATGTGGTATATCTTTTTTTTGTATTGAGTATTGAGGTCTTTTTTTTTTTTAATTTCTTTCGTTAGTCATGTTCTTTTTAGATGTAAACCTAAGTATTTCATTTTCCTTGAAGTGATTGTAAATGGTACTTCACAGAAATTTTAGTTTACATTTCTTAGTATATAGAAATGCAGTTGATTTTTGCTTGCTCATCTTCTATCTTGGATGATTTTCCCATTGTCCTTTTGTTATTGGTTTCTACCTTAATTTCATTGTGGTCAGAGAACATACTCTCTGTTTTAAAAATTCTTTTAAGTTTGTTAAGGTTAATTTTATTGGCCAGGCAGTGATCTATCTTTGTGACTGTCCCACTGGCACTAGAAAGGAATTTTTATTCTACTGATGTTGGGTGGAGTGTCTATAAATGTCCCTTAGGTCCTGAAGGATTTTTATGGTAGTTGCTTCAAAATTCTTGGAAGATAATTTCAACATCTGATTCATCTCAGTATTGGCATCTGTTGAGTGTAGTTTCTCATTAAAATGGTGCTTTTTCTGGTTCTTAGTCTGTCCAGTGATTTTGATTATATACTAGACATTTTGATTATCGTGTTAAGGTACTCTTAATCTTAAATAAATCATTTTAGCAGGGAATCACCCTGTTTAGGTTTAGCATATGGATTCCAGTCTACTTCTGTGGGCTTAGTTCCAAGGACAGTTTAGCTTTCTCAAGTCTTACAAAGTTCTTTTGGTCTGTTGTGTTATTCTGGTGCTATTGGGCTCCCACTCAATCTCTACTGGTCCCATCTACAGAAACAGAAGTCACTTCCTTGAGGCACCTGGTGTCACTGAGGGACCATCTACGTGGGAGCAGATGTTGCAGGGGTAAAGGTCATAGAGACACAGAGGAGCTTCATGCCACTGGCCTATTGGAGGATGGGACCACCCATTCATGCCTTCTTTGTGGAATGGGAGCTGTAATGGCCTGGTATTTTCTCCTGCCACTCCTTCTGCTCCTACCTGTACATTAGACTGTCTGCAGGTGTTCAGGTTGTGCAATAGGGGGCTGGGTTTCCACTAGGTCTCTGTTGAGTTTCCCCTTTCCTGGTGCTTGGCCAGAAAGAGCAGCTTTTCTTGTTGTTCTTGTGTATTCCTGTTGGCAGTTCCAGGTTGCAGGTCTCCCCCAGTGTGGGGGTTACATAGGAGCTAAATGAAAACCCAAGGAACTCACTACAATGTCATTTCTAAAATCCTGAAGTCTCTAGTCAGTTCACATTCTACTATTCAGCTTTCAGGGTCCTTTTTGTCATGATCTTTAGAGTAATTTCTAGGCATTTTATTATATAGAGAGGAGCAGGGAACTGTGGGTTCCAGAATGACAAGTTCCTATGCACTCATCTTTTGAACCAGCAATCCCTCTTCTGGGAATTTACTTAAAATATTTATCTCCTATGAAATGGAAGACAAAACAATATATATCCAATGTTATTCACCATGCTATTATTCATATTTGAAAAATATTAAGAAAAAATCTGAATGGTTATACATAGAATATTGGTTGGATAAAGTACCGAATGTCCAGACAGAGGAGTACTAAGGAGCAAACTAACAAACAAAACAAAACAAAACAAAACTTTTTTTTTCAATTGAGCAATATCTTTATAAGGACATAATTTCCCAGAAAAAAATTTAAGTTAAAAAAATCAGGGTGCCAAACAGTATATATAGTATTCTATATTTTGTAGAAGAAATAAAGGGAAAATAAGAGATAAATATATAAATAAAGAGATAGAGAAATAGATAGATGTTTTATACAAAAAGATAAAACCCCATCAGAATGGTTAAACCAGAAACTATGTAGTTGGTTATCCATCTTGTGTGGAAATGGGTTGGGAAGAGATAGGGAAAGGAATGAAACTTGGAGTCTATCCTCTTATATTGTTTTGTGTTTAAAATATTAACGATTTACATTAAAAATAAAATTAATTCAGAGAGGGAGACAAACCACGAGAGACTCTTAACTATGGGAAACAAACTGAGGTTGCGGAGGGGTCGGTGGGTGGGGGGATGGGGTAACTGGGTGACGGGCATTAAGGAGGGCACGTGATGTGATGAGCACTGGGGGTTATATGTAACTGATGAGTTACTGAACTCTACATTTGAAACTAATGATGTACTATATGTTGGCTAATTGAATTTAAATTTAAAAAGTAAATAAAATTAAATGAATATAGGTTAAAAATCAAAATTGGATCATAACATAAACAAATGAACCTAAAAGCATATAACACACACACATATGCACACACACTTGCACACACCTCTGACGGAAGACTGTACCACTATAAGCAGGTTAATTACAGTTTTATATTATCTCTATTCAACTTTACAACAGAGATATAACCAAAGTGAAGGAATCCTAGTTTTGTGCCTGGTGTCTGTGATGGAGTAAATCACCTCATGTCCTGGAAAATTATGGTTGATATTCTTGAATAATTCTTTGGCTACTTCTGTTTCAGTGTCAGCATGAATCTATATCACTATGTCATCCCTTTATACAAAGCACCAACTTCAGGTAAATTTGAAGATATTTCACCAGAAGGAAGGATAGAAGACATATTGGATTTGACAAAGAATATGTAGTTGAAAATATTTATTAGATGCTTATTGATAGTCAACCAAGAAAAAATATCGGCAATTAAACTTTCAACAGATTTCACTGCCAAGTTATATTAAAATTCTGCATAAGTAAGAAGAGGTTAACAATTAGTAGCCAAACTTCTCTGCGACTGTGTCTTTACTCAGTGCAAGGACCACCAATAGTCATCAAGTTTCATTTTAAGAATTGTGAAACTGGCATGTATCAGGAGAACTAATAACCCTGAAGGGTAACAAAAAAGTTTAGACATAGCCTTTTTGTCCAGAACAATTAATTTGGAAATGAAAATTAAGAGTTATTGAGCTTTTTCTTTCTTCTTTTACTGGCCTACTTATAATATATCCAGAATACATTCTCTTTTGCTAATGGCAAGTGCAATCAAATGCATTGAATAAAGGCCTGTTTGTGTACATGGTAATATGCTGTGTCATGAAAGATTTATGGAAGAACAAAAATTTGAACTTGTATCTTACCAAGCTCCAACTTATGCCTAAAACTCAACTGAGCACATACAAATAAGTTCTCCCTCACACTGTGCATACCACTTTATTCTTACCACAATCTATTTTCAGCTGCTGCTGGGACATGTCTTACCAGAGTTGAACAAGTTACATGGGAAGAGAAGCTATGTGTATAAAATAAAGCTTTGTGTGTAAGTAAAAATAAAGCTATGTGTGTCTCCAAGAATTACTTCCTGTATATATGTGTGTAATTATGTGTTCCATTATTTTGTGTATAATGCAGTTTTTGACAGGAATCAAGATGCTTCTGAATCAGAAGACAGACCATTCATTACTCATAGAACTCAGTATATGAGTTCCAACTCATACACCATCTCCTCTTCAAAATCTTCTCTTATCTGATGATCCCATTGCTATCTGAAACCTACAAATATCACTCCCTTTTCTGAACTTCCATAACTCTTTGCTCATAATTTTCTCAAGACGTTTTTTCCTGAACAAAATATGAACTGATTCCTTTAAAATTTTCATTATCCATAATATATTGCACTTAACTGATGTCCAGTAAATGGATAGTTAAAGAATAAATGAAAAAATAAAGCAACATCCCACTTCCAGAAGAAATAAAAAGTTAAACTTTCTATTACATCTAAGATTCATGAGATCAAAAGTTGTTTAAGATGCCATACTGAATTCTTAGGATTAGTAATGCCAACACTGCCTAAAGGACTAAGATAATATTATTAAATATATCATAATTGAAAAAACATTTTTCGGACATAATAAATGATGCATAATCTTTCTTACTCCACTGTCAGGATTCTCAGACATTAAGATGTTTCCTCCTCCTTTGCAGTCTTCCAGCATTGCATATGCACTTAGTTCTTTTCTATTAAAATATAAATTGTAAGAACTTATCAATGGAATATTACTTAGCCACAGAAAAGAAGGGGATCTGCCATTTGTGACAACATAGATAAACCTGGAAGACATTGTGCTAAGTGAAATAAGCCAGACACATGAAAGTCAAATATTATATGACCTCACTTACACGTGAAATCTAAAAAAGTTGAACTTGTATAAGCTGAGTAGGATGTTAGTTTCCAGGGACTGGAAACTGGAGGAAATGGGGGGATGCTGGTCAAAGGGTACAAACTTTCAGTTATAAGATGAATAAGTTCTGGGGATCTAATGTACAACATCGCAAGTGTAGTCAATAGTACATTTTATACTTGAAATCTGCTAAGAGAGTATAGGTCTTAAGTATTCTCACTGCACACATACACACACTCACAAAACAGTAACTATGGGAGGTGATGGAAGGGCTAACAGCTTGATTGTTGTAATCATTTTATAATACATATGTGTACCAAGACATCACTTTATATATCCTAAATATATACAAATTTTGTCAATTATACTTCAATAAAACTTGAAAAAAGTCAAATTGAAGGTAAAGTTCATCTATCACAAATCAAATTACCTTCTTTTTTCAGACATTATATTTTTATAATAGTCCTTTGTTAAACATCTGTTGGGGCAACACATCGAAAAGATGTGAAAAAAAAAAAAGATGTAACCACCAGTTGACCCATGAGCTGGATTCTGGCCCTCAGAGACTCCTCACCCCCACCTCCATCCCTCTGTCCTTGGAATATGGGTTCCATTTGCCTTTCCCACTCCCAGAGACTACTCCAAGGATGCTGCCAATGAGATAGGGATGTGGTATTGAAAACACCTACATGGTATATGTGACTAAATCCAGTTAAGGTCTTTTTTTTTTAATTAATTAATTAATTAATTAATTTATTTATTTTATTCTTATGTTAATCCCCATACATTACATCATTAGTTTAGATGAAGTGTTCCATGATTCACTGTTTGTGCATAACACCCAGTGCTCCATGCAGAATGTGCCCTCCTCAATACCCACCACCAGGCTAACCCATCCTCCCACCCCCCTCCCCTCTAGAACCCTCAATTTGTTTTTCAGAGTCCATCATCTCTCATGGTTCGTCTACCCCTCTGATTTCCCCCACTTCATTCTTCCCCTCCCGCTACCTTCTTCTTCTTCTTTTTTTTTTTCTTAACATATATTGCATTATTTGTTTCAGAGGTACAGATCTGAGATTCAACAGTCTTGCACAATTCACAGCGCTTACCAGAGCACATACCCTCCCCAGTGTCTATCACCCAGTCACCCCATCCCTCCCCCCCACCCCCCACTCCAGCAACCCTCAGTTTGTTTCCTGCAATTAAGAATTCCTCATATCAGTGAGATCATATGATACATGTCTTTCTCTGTTTGACTTATTTCACTCAACATAATACCCTCCAGTTCCATCCATGTCGCTGCAAATGGCAAGATCTCATTCCTTTTGATGGCTGCATAATATTCCATTGTATATATATACCACATCTTGTATATATATACCACATCTTCTTTATCCATTCATCTGTCGATGGACATCTTGGCTCTTTCCACAGTTTAGCTATTGTGGACATTGCTGCTATAAACATCAGGGTGGACGTACCCTTTCGGATCCCTACTTTTGTATCTTTGGGGTAAATACCCAGTAGTGCAATTGCTGGATCATATGGTAGCTCTATTTTCAACTTTTTGAGGAACCTCCATACTGTTTTCCAGAGTGGCTGCACCAGCTTGCATTCCCACCAACAGTGTAGGAGGGTTCCCCTTTCTCCGCATCCCCGCCAGCATCTGTCGTTTCCTGACTTGTTAAATTTAGCCATTCTGACTGGTGTGAGGTGGTATCTCATTGAGGTTTTGATTTTTAAGATTTGGTAGGTGGGTGCAGGGATACATTCATCTTGCTGCTGTCCAAAACAAGCCTCTTATGGAAGTTTCCGTTGCTTAGGAAAGCTGCCATCTACCAACCTGGAGAGGGCTGCCTCTTTCTTTCCTCCCCCTGCCCTCCTTGTATGTTTCAGAGGACACGGGAAGCTCCTGAGACATTTCTAAACCAACATCTCAAAGACAGTCATGTTACCTTGTTCACCATGGCAGGCCAATGCTGATAGAGCACCAAAAAATAAAAGTCACCACTCAATAAATACCTGTCAAATTAGATGTAAGGCTGAGGAATGATTTTCTGATAAAAAATTTCTTACAAACTGATCTGTTATCAGTTCAATTCACCATCTCAAGGGATCCAATCACTCTTGCAGGACACTGTGTTACCTCCTACCTGTCTGGAGTTGTTGGAGAAACTTTTTGTCCTCGTTGGTTCTTCATTTGTGTCCTTCTCAGTGTCTAGAAAGTGCTCTGGCTCAGAAGCTCTTTATTTCTGCTCCCTCGCATGTTACTGTGGATTCCACTCTAGAGTCCATGGCTTTGGCCACCTCTGCTCAGCATCACTTTTTCATACGGTACTGAGCAAGATGGTGACTTGGGCTCCAGTATCCAAAAGAGCTATAAGGAGTTCAGTCCCTTCCTGCCTCTGGAGTTCCTTAGTATATGTAGGGCCTTTAGTTCTATCAGGGACAAGGAGACTTTGGCCCCACCTCTAATTCTTGGAGCAGCTGAGGTCAGTGCAGAGAGGAAGCAGGGGATTGGTGGGTTGCAGGGAATGTATCTCCAAGCCAGCAAGAAGTCATATTTACCTTCAAGGTGGAAGAGAGTAACACATTTATAGTTTTCAGTCCACCTAAACCTCTCCATTAGCTTTTTCAACTACTTAACCTGTTTCCCTATCTGGAAAGAAAATATAACCAAAAACCAACAAAACAAAAAACAAAAAAACCTCCGTAGACTTTTGATGTTTTAGCCCATACAATCCCTATACCAGCTCTTGGGACTCTCTGACCTGTTCTCCAGCCTGAGGAGGAACACAAACAATGAACTTCTAATGTTTTCTTTCTGCACAAACCCAACACTAACTTGGGTATCTGTAGACGTGTTCTTGCCCCACTTGGAAAGAAAAACCAAAATCTCACTTAGGCTACTTGTTTTAACCACCTTCAACCACTTTCTTGCATTAAAGGAAAAAAAGTAGAGTTTCGTATATTGCCCAGTTGACCATATGGTTTGGTTAATATGTCCACTACACCCATCAGCACTCTGTCCCTTACAGAATCTCTTCCTTATATCCAAGAATTATTTCATTCATATATATATATATATATATATATATATATAATGGTATATTTCATTGTTTCATGTATATATAATTTTTGACAGGAAACAAGGTGCCTCTGGGTCAGAAAACAGGCATTCATTACTCATAGAACATCCTGGTGCCAGCACCCATGCCCTAATTTCCACGGGGTGTTGCAATGAGGGCCAGGTGTTCACCTTGGCGTGCAGTGAGGTTGCACCACGGAAAGGAACTCTGAAATAATAAGGCTTGTAACTGACATAGAACAGCTGACGTATCAGCCCAATCGTTCTCTATGCTCATGCATGCAACAGAGAGAAAGAGAAGCCCCACCTTTACATTGAAGGAAAGGGCAGGGGGTGAGGTGAAAGAAGGTAAAATTCTTCTACTACATATTCAAATTCCTTGCATTCATTAAAGATTAATTTTTTCAACAGTAATCCTTTGTTTGACTTCTCAAAGACAAGCATCTCTCCTACTTTGTTCACCATGGCAGACCAGTGGTGATGCCACACCAGGAATAAGGTTACTGCTCAATAAATAACTGCCAGATGAAGTCTGAGACTTAGGAACCATTTTCTGATAGAGTTCTCTGTCAGCTCACTGTGATTATAACAAACACACAGTACATGCATATGGAGAAGGGCTGGGCCTGCATATTCCTAATTATGGCCCATGATTCAGGTCACAGTGCAGGGGTTCTAAATTGATGTCTCCTGTGCCTTACTCCTGAATCCTCTTGGCCTCTATTTTGAATGCAGCCACCCCTGCTAGGACCAATTCCACATGGACTCTGACTAGCTTTGTGCATGTGAAACTTATGGGCTATTTTTAGTCACTCCTTGGAACTTGGACCTACTGCCCTAGGTTTCTGTACCTCTGCTGCTACCCGGAACATCTGGAAGAACCTGTCTGGTACTCAGACTTGTGCAACCAGAATCGCAGGAGAGTTATTACCCATTGGACCAACCTTGTGTTAAAAAATTATACCTGGGGGGTGCCTGGGTGGCTCAGTCGGTTAAGCGTCTGCCTTCGGCTCAGGTCATGGTCCCAGGGTCCTGGGATCGAGCCCCGCATCGGGCTCCCTGCTTGGCGGGAAGCCTGCTTCTCCCTCCCCCACTCCACCTGCTTGTGTTCCCTCTCTCGCTATGTCTCTCTCTGTCAAATAAATAAATAAAATCTTTAAAAAAAATTATACCTGGGATTTAGTTTATGGAGGTATGACAAAGAAAACATGGAGAGGCCAATGTCATTGAAAGAATAATTCATTATTTCTATTTCCAGAAAGAAGGGGACATGCTACCCCATGCCAGGACTCACGGGAAACACCAGGATGATCAAGAGGCAGGTGACAGGGTAGATGAAAGTGTGGTTTGATCTTTATTGGTATTTCCTTTGTCAAAGGCAAGACAGGGCAGAATAAACAGTCCAGGATTGGCTTTGGGCAATCTGGTTGCCTGGTATCTGGCTTTGGAATGATTTAGGGCTGAAGAAATATTGGCTTGGTATATGAGAGATAAGGGGGGGGGGTGAGGGCACAGCCTTGGGTCCATCCGTCTATACATTAGAGTCAGGTTTTAGGCAATTGTCCACCACCCCCAGGAAATTAGCCAGCCTGAAGGGGCAATCTCTTTCCAGGTGTGTAAAGCCCCAAAGAATGTCAAAACATTATAATATACAGAAAAGAAAAAGTATAGTTAATATAACTTGAACAATGAATGATGAGAGCAAATGCATAAATTCCTCTCACTTCCATTTCTCAAAGCCAAAAGTTATGAGATGCCTTTCAGAATGTTCCTCATATATCCCATGACGTTAAACACCCATACCTTGGTGGTGGTGACACAATTGTCTCTCCTTATATTAGTTTTTCCTTTTTTCCTCCTTCCTTGTCTTTCAGTGTATATCCCCGGGATCACATTTCCATATAACTACCTGCATGCAAGCCTTTGGCTCAAATCTTGCTAAAGTTCAGACAGGTTGGACGTATAGGTCTGGACTTGTACATAGACAGAAATGGAAAAAGGATTTGGGCGTCAAATCTCACAAAAACCTCCGCTGAATTTTACGTGGAACTGCTTATTTTACATAGCTATGCTGCTGAAATTTACCAATCAGAATTATTTGGATTAACAGTGATTCCCCCCCATGAGAAGTACAAGTACCTTAGGTAAAAACATGTGACTTATTGTAGTTGCGATGAGAGAAAAACAAAGACAAAGACAGAAATCAATGAGACCAATACTTAATAACATTTCTCAGAAACTGAGGCATAATCCACTGTCTGCAAGACAGTCTGTTTTGGTTGGTAAGGCTTTCCCATCTCTACCCTATTATTAGTAGGAAGAGAAATACAAAGTGGTGATTGATTTGGGGTATAAAAAAATAATATAAATTCCTCCTCTGTTTTCTAATACAATCCCTACCATATTCTCAATTCCCAGCTTCAGCACCATGGTTTTCCTTCCTTCCTGAGCTTGTGTAATCATTGGTTGTCATTCTGCTTCTTTAACAGGTCCTAGACAGTATAAAGTACTATCCTTTTCAAAAATATCTTTGATTAAAAATTTTCAGGTGTATTCACAGTTAGTAATGATTATATAACCAATATACCTAATAAGTAGGCTCTTCAGACTATTAAGCATCAAGTCTTCATATTCACTAATCTTTTTTAAACAGTGTTCTCTCACTTAGAAGGATAAAATAACATATATGCAAGTACGATTGATTTTCAGGGAGAGAGATTATTCTAGTTGCCTAAATATTAATAACTATTTCTTCCTTGGGTAGCATGTAAAATCATCTTCTAGTAGCTTTGATGAGCTCTTGTAGTACTTATGGGTTGCACATTCTCATATAGATGTTTCTGACAACAGATTTGACAATAGGTTAAAATAGATCCAAAGTTACTTGTGTTTAAAATAGTAACCAACTTTCAGTCATATGTTATCTTTTTTGTTAAAGTCTCAATTTACCTATTTAGTAACATGTTAACTATGATGGAATACCACAATGAAGAGAAAAATGATGACATAATTTACTGTATAAAGTTCAAAATTTTATATGTAGGGAAACAAAATCTGGAGAACAGAGAGTTTGCACCAAAACCCAAAACAAGACAATAATCATCCACCATAACAAAATGGGAAATAATAGGCAATTGAGAAAATAGATAGGTTATTTTAACAAACTGAGTTCTTTTTTTTTTGTAAGATTTTATTTATTTGACAGAGAGACACAGCGAGAGAGGGAACTTAAGCAGGGGGAGTGAGAGAGGGAGAAGCAGGCTTCCCATGGAGCAGGGAGCCCGATGCGGGGCTCGATCCCGGGACCCTGGGATCATGACCTGAGCCGAAGGCAGACGATTAACGACTGAGCCACCCAGGCACCCCAACAAACTGAGTTCTATAAGTCTAGAGGGTGCAATGGAAGGTATCTGGAGCTCTGCATCATTCTTATTATGAAAAACTAGCTTGGCCAATACTTTTTTGGGGAAATATCCAGAAACATCTCGGCTATCATACCAGATAGCTTAGAATAATAACAAAACACTCCCCTTTTTATAGTAAAAATGGGGTTGGATATAAAATCATGATTTAAGTACGTAAATGGGGAACAGTATACAGGGGGTGGTACCTGTCATATTGGTAGGAGAACCATGGGGCAGAAGGACAAAGAAAGGAGAGAAGATACCCATCTTAACAACATATATAAATGCTAACTTTCAGGTTTGAAGACTTCTGGTTAATCTCTATCATCTTTCCCACTGACACCATTTCCTTTAAGTCACAGGGTTAGAAGACTCACAACACTTTACATTTGCTGTCCATTGGTATTACTTCAAGGACTGCTTTTAGATCGGACAATGGAAGAGTTCATTTTCTTGTCATGCCTGTGAGGTACATTTGGATTGAAGCCATTATAACAGTCTATAGCAGAGACTCAACTGTTCATCCTATTTCTGATGACTGCCAAGGATAGGTGAGATTATCAGGCAAGGAGTTTGTCAACATCAAGCTTTTGACTGACGGAAAGTCATTACAGTTTGAAAAAAAAAAGTTATAAAATATTATCTTCATTTATGGTCTTTCCCATCAATATCCAAAACAAACCTCAAAAAAAAAAAAAAAAACCTTTGTTAACAGCAACTCTCAAAGTCTGGTGAGATCAGCATTCAGTTTTTGAATAAAAAGTCAACAATGAATTCACTGCTTACTACAGGAAGGCTGAGTCATATTGTTCAGGAATAGTCTCTGTGAGCATTGTAGTCTGCTGATTGTACAGAAGTTTTTGAAAGTGCGGAGTTGAAAGATTGGTTGATTTTCACACTAGCATACTGTCTTCTGTGTTCACCCACTTTGAAGCATGTAACAGAATTTCACTTCTTTTTAAGGCTGAAAATGTATGTACCACATTTTGCTTAATCCATTCGTCCACTGAAGAACACTTAAAGTTCCTTCCCCCTTTTGGATATCGTGAACAATGCTGCCACGAACATGCATGTACAGGTATCTATTTAAATTCTTGCTTTCAGCTCTTTTGGGTATATACCCAGAAGCAGAATTGCTGGATTATATGGTAATTAGATAACTTACTCAAGTTTGAATTTTAAGAATGATACTTGATTCAGTTACAGAAAAATTTTAAAATATTTTGGAACAACTTGAATATTTGTAACTACTTTTTAAGCTGTAGATTTTATGAGCTCCAAACAAAAGTAAGTGCAAATGACAACAATTTAGCATCAGTGATGATTTTTGAAGATTTAATATGCAGAAAAAAATCTAAAATATACTAAAATGATATTTTGGATACATAAGTTTAAGTGTAAAATAAAAGTCTTTTTTTTTTTTTTTTTTTTTTTTTGGCACTCAGGTGCAATGTGGTCCTGGAGACCTACAGCAGCAGCGACAGCAAAGAGGGAGGCAGGACCGCCTAATGAGGGCACCACACTCGTTCTCAGTTGGTGCCTGCTTGATCTAGCCCACATACTGCTTCTTTCTCTGATTGATTTTTGTCTTAGAAATTATAGATATTTACATTATATATAATTATATTCTATATTATATATGATTCTTATTCCCTAAAGAAAAAATTCAAAACTAATTAAAAATCAAATTCAAAATTAAGAGATAAACCAAAACAAAAATGAATGCATTTTTTTAAAGATTTTATTTATTTATTTGACAGAGAGATAGAGAGCACAAGTAGGCAGAGTGGTAGGCAGAGGGAGAGGGAGAAGCAGGCTGTCCACCGAGCAGGGAGCCTGACGTGGGGCTTGATCCCAGGACCCCAGGATCATGATCTGAGCTGAAGGCAGCTGCTTAAGTGACTGAGCCACCCACGTGCCCCAAATATGAGTGCATTTGTATGCTACATTAAAAAACATTGTGTCTGTAATACTTAAGGTAACACTTGTTGCTTTAATAAATAATTCTCTAAATTTTAATGAATTAACTCAAAGGAATTCCAGTTCTGACTCATATAATGTTTCAAGGATGTTAATCCAAATGGCAGGAGGTTTTCTTCCATGATGGATGATTCTGATACCCAGGGCACTTCAGCAGAATTAGCCTGAAATGAAAGAACAGTGTCAATCACCTTGTTTTAAATGCCTAGAACCAGAAGTGACTGGTTGGTTTATACATACATATGACATACACTTTTCATATGTACACACCCATATATACACTATATTATTTTCTTTAAAAATGCAAAATCAAATTGAAAAATAGAAGATGAATCAAAGTAAAAATAAAAATATTGTATAGAACTATTCACATGACACCACCTAGTTGCTTGGGTGGGTAGCGAGTGGGTGGTTGGTTTTTGTCTGTATACCACTGACAAGAGGGGCACAAAATTTGGTGATTTGCTGATCATCTCTTGATTTTTGTAATCTCCAATTTAATTAAAAGTTAGCATTGGAATTGGTAAGAGATTTGAGTTGCAGAGTTGAGTAAGTTGGAATTAAGTAAGTTTCAACCAATTGTCATCCACCAACAGGTATCTTGCTCCACCTTCAGGTAGAGAAATGAGGGGTGAGGAAAGGGTTTAAGGATATTTATGGAACTATTACCTTATAGAAAAAAAAAAGTAAATAAACATTACTTCTGCCAAAAGGGAAAAAAGAGAAGTAGGCCTAGGTCTTGTATCCTGCAGAACTATTATTTCTTGCACATTAACTAACCTGACATGTCTCTTCTCAAAATCACTCTATACACTAAATACTTTTTCTTTATTTCTCAATAGTACCTAATTTACAGACAGTAATTCTTTATTATTTATTTTCCAGTGTATCTAATGCTCTTTATTTTTAAAATTCAAAGTCTAGAGAAGGTTATTAAATGAAATGAAACCCTTTCTAACACTACTCTTTCACCTGCATGGCTTAGTTCCCCACACAATACCTTTCAAACAAAATTTGGTGCTCACTTCTGCAAATAAAATTAAACACACACAAGTGAGTATCCAATGAATGTAAACCAATAAAGCCTTTCTCGTTTGCAAAAAATGGGATTATGTTCTTCATATTGCTCTGTAGTGACATACATCATTCTCTTAAAAGAACACATAACTTCTCATCAAATGGATTGCCATTGTTTCCAGTTTTATGCTCTTGCAGACAATGCAAAAGTGACTTTCAATGTGTATTTTATTAGCTTCATTTGGGGGACTATTAATAGAGTTAATTAGTGAAAAAAAAATTGATGGTTTGGGTTTTGACAAATAGAAATCAAAATAGTTTGTTGTAGTTTTTTTTCCTGCTACAAATGAAATGTTTGTTAAGATTATTGTTTCCTCATAGCCACTGACAATGAGTATCAATAAACTTCTAAATTTTTGTCAGTCTGTTATTTGAGAGATGGTATTTCAATGTTTTATGGATTTTCATTTCTTTAATTGTGATTTTATATAGAGAGCATTATTCAGGTTACATACTTAGTTTCTTATAAGTCTGAGTATCAAAACATAAAACTTAATTTTAAACATCAATATTTAGTTTTTATTTTAAAAAGGGCATGAACTTATATTAAATTTGCACTAATTAAATTAGTAAAATTGAATTTTGTTTTCTTTTTTTTAAGATTTTATTTATTTATTTGAGAGAGAGAGAGAGAGAGCACGAGTTGGGGGGGAAGGGGGGGAAGGACAGAGGCAGAGGGAGAAGGAGGGAGCCCGATGTGGGACTCGATCCCAGGACCCTGGGATCATGACCTGAGCTGAAGGCAGGCACTTAACTGACTGAGCACCCAGGCGCCCCTGAATTTTGTTTTCAAACTTTCAACATTTGAAGAGGAAAATTAAATTTTGACATAACTTTTTAATACCTTTACTATCTTTCTAGGAGCATTGTCTTTGGCTATATAGAAACCTTAATGAGGTTCCAAGTTGCAAGAAAGATTTTTATAAGGATTTTGGAATTTATTTGTCACCCACCCCTTTAATTAAATGCTTCTGATAATGTGTAATAAAATAAAAATCAATGTATAATAAAATAAAAATCCAAAGGGTAACTTAGAGCAATAATACTTTTATAAATTAGTCTTTGGCTTATTAAAATTTTGTTACTGTATCTGAATATTTCAACTTGAAAAATGCTCAGTGTCACTAATCATCAGGGAAATGGAAATTAAAACCATAATGAGATATCTTACTCCTGTCAGGATTGCTATTATAAAAAAAAAAAAAAAGACAACAAGCACTGGTGAGGATGTGGAGAAATTGGAACTCTCACGCACTTAGTGGGAATGCAAACTGGGAGGTCACTATGGAAAACAGTATGGACACTAGCCAAAATATAAAAAATAGAACTGCCATGTTACCCAGAAATCCCTCTTCTAGGCATTTATACAAAAGAATTGAAATCAGGATCTCAAGAGATATTAGCATTTCCACGTTCATTATAGCACTATTCACAATAGCCAAGATGTGAAAATAAGCTAAGTGTCCATTGACAGATGAAAGAATAAATAAAATGTCACATTCATATACAATGGGTAATTTTTCACCTTTAAAGGAAGGGAATTCTATAATATGTAACAACATGGATGAGCCTGTGGACAGTAGGCTAAGTGAAGTAAGCTAGTCACAGAAAGACAAACACTACATGATTTCACTTGTATTAAGGTATCCAAAATGGTCAAATTCAAAGACTCAAAGAGTGGAATGGTGGTTGTCAGTGGCTGAGGGAAGGAGGAGGGGGTATCACTAGTTACAGTAGAGTTCTTGAACTAGAATTAGTCAATCACACTGTATTGCATATCTGAAAGTTGCTAAGGGAGGGGCGCCTGGGTAGCTCAGTTGGTTAAGCGACTGCACTCAGCTCAGGTCATGATCTCCGGGTCCTGGGATCGAGCCCCGCATCGGGCTCCCTGCTTCACGGGAAGCCTGCTTCTCCCTCTCCCACTCCCCCTGCTTGTGTTCCCTCTCTCGCTGTGTCTCTCTCTGTCAAATAAATAAATAAAATCTTTAAATAAATAAATAAATAAATAACACCATAGTTATATATCAACTTCAATATGATTGAAAGTGTGGGAGTCAGTGTAAATGCCCAGGCTATTTAGGGCAGAGTACTATCAAAATAAGTATTTAGTCCCTGAAAAATAACACAGGCCCCTTATACTATCCTATTTTTTCCCATTTTTTAAAAATTTAAATTCAATTAGCCAACATATAGTACATCATTAGTTTCATATGTAGAGTTCAGGGATTCATCAGTTGCATATAACATCCATTGCTCAAAACATCATGTGCCATCCTTATTGCCCATCACCCAGTTACCCCATCCCCCCACCCATCTACCCCTCCAGCAACCCTCAGTTTGTTTCCTATAGTTAAGAGTCCCTTATGATTTGTCTCCCTCTCTGGTTTCTTCTCATTCAATTTTCCCTCCCTTCCCCTATGGTCCTCTGCACTGTTTCTTATATTCCACATATGAGTGAAACCATATGATAATTGTCTTTCTCCGACTGACTTATTTTGCTCAGCATAATACCCTCCAGTTCCTCCACATCATTGTAAATTGTAAATGGTAAGATTTCATCCTTTTTGGTGGCTGAGTAATATTCCATTGTATGTATATATCACATCTTTATCCATTCATCTGTCAGTGGACATCTAGGCTCTTTCCATAGTTTGACTATTGTGGACATTGCTGCTATAAACATTGGGGTGCAGTTTCTCCTTCAGATCACTACATTTGTATCTCTTGGGTAAATACCTAGTAGTGCAATTATTAGGTCATGGGGTACCTCTATTTTCAACTTCTTGAGGAACCTCCATACTGTTTTCCAGAGTGGCTGCACCAGTTTGTGTTCCCACCCACAGTGCACAAGGGTTCCCCTTTCTCCACATCCTCACCAACGTTGGTTGTTTCCTGACTTGTTCATTTTAGCCATTCTGACTGGTGTGAGGTGGTATCTTATTGTGCTTTTGATTTGTATTTCCCTGATGGCAAGTGATGTGGAGCATTTCTTTCATGTGTGTGTTGGCCATCTGTATGTCTTCTTTGGAGAAATGTCTGTTCATGCCTTCTGCCCATTTCTTGACTGGCTTATTTGCTCTTTGAGTGTTGAGTTTGATAAGTTCTTTATAGATCTTGGATACTATCCCTTTATCTGATATGTCATTTGCAAATATCTTCTCCCATTCTGTAGGTTGCCTTTTAGTTTTATTGACTGTTTCCTTTGCTGTGCAGAAGCTTTTTATCTTGATGAAGTTGAAACAGTTCATTTTTGCTTTTGCTTCCCTTGCCTTTGGAGACATGTCTAGCAGGGAGTTGTTGTGGCCAAGGTTGAAGAGGTTGCTGCCTGTGTTCTCCTCTAGGATTTTGATGGATTCCTGTCTCACATTTAGGTCTTTCATCCATTTTGAGCTTATCTTTGTGTATGGTGTAAGAAAATGGTCCGGTTTCATTTTTCTATATGTGGCTGTCAAATTTTCCCAACACCATTTGTTAAAGAGACTGTCCTTTTTCCACTGGATATGCTTTCCTGCTTTGTCAAAGATTAGTTGACCATAGAGTTGAAGGTCCATTTCTGGGTTTTCTATGCTGGGAATGGCCAGCAATCCCTCTACCGACAGATGAAAGATTACTCCAAACTTTGCTGTGAAAGAGAGGAGAATGTAAGGGGGTCAACACTCAGAGACGAAGACCCTTTGCTCTTCTTTGCTCCTGCTTTTATTGGTCCTTCGGGATATCCTTATCACTGTTTCTGAAGCACGTGATGTGTGACAAGGGGTCTTACTGAAACTGAGAGGATTTACGGGAAAGATAAAATACGCTAATCTGCATGTTCTACTAAACATAGCCTAAGGGACAATGCGTACATCTCTTAGATCACAGGGTGGCTGTTTGGGTTAAGAATGGTTCGAGGAAGGTAACTCCCTGTGGCATTCCAACGGCAGAGTGGTCAGGCGGCCCCGGCATTCCAAAGGCCCACGCCCTTCTCCGAAAACCTCCCTTGCCCCCAGCGGCCTCTGTATTACATTTAGCAAGCCAGGTATTATGGGGGATTTCATGCTCTACATTAACCCCAACATTTCTACTCTATTCCATTGATCTATGTGTCTGTTTTTGTGCCAGTACCATACTGTCTTGATGATTACAGCTTTGTAATAGAGCTTCAAGTCTGGAATTGTGATGACAACAGCTTTGGCTTTCTTTTTCAACATTACTTTGGCTATGCGGGGTCTTTTCTGGTTCCAGACAAATTTTAGGATTGTTTGTTCCAGCTATGTGAAAAAAGTTGATGGTATTTTGATAGGGATTGCATTGAATGTGTAGATTGCTCTGGGTAGCATAGACTTTTTAACAATATTTATTCTTCCAATCCATGAGCATGGAATGTTTTTCCATCTCTTTGTGTCTTCCTCAATTTCTTTCATAAGTGTTTTGTAGTTTTTAGAGTGCATATCCTTTACCTCTTTGATTAGGTTTATTCCTAGGTATCTTATGGTTTTGGGTGCAATTGTAAATGGGATTGATTCCTTAATTTCTTTTTCTTCTGTCTCATTGTTAGTGTATAGAAATGCAGCTGATTTCTGTGCATTGACTATATATCCTGCCATGTTGCTGAATTCCCGTATGAGTTCTAGCAATTTGGGGTGGAGTCCTTTGGGTTGTCCACATAAAGTATCATGTCAACTGCAAAGAGTGAGAGTTTGACTTCTTCTTTGCCAATTTGAATGGCTTTTATTTCTTTTTGTTGTCTGATTGCTGAGGCTAGGATTTCTAGTACTATGTTGAATAGCAGTGGTGATAGTTGACATCCCTGCCATGTTCCTGACCTTAGGGGAAAAGCTCTCAGTTTTTCCCCATTGAGAATGATATTCACTATGGGCTTCTCGTATATGGCTTTTATGTTATTGAAGTATGGTCCTTCTATCTCTACACTGACCCCTAGCTGGGGTCAGTGTAAGCTGCTTCCAGTTGCTCTTTGTGGCTTTTGTTCCCTTAAGGCTTTTCCCACCACTTTAGAGGATGAAAAAAAGTAAAAATGGTGGCACCCTGATCTCCAGCCCCAGAGCTGAATGATCGATCTTCAGTGCACCCTCAGGGAAAAGCAGTTGATCCCTTTTATGCGCACCAAACTCCGCAGACTCCTATGGTGCACAACCATAGCGTCCTCCCAGGAGCAGTTGCCTGATCCTTCATGCACCCACGTTGCTCCTCCCGGTGGAAGGAGGAGGGTTGCTGCATTTCTGTCACTTTCAAGACCCCTGCGCAGAGACTGGTCACCCGATCGTTCCCAGTTCCCAAGTTTATGGCAACATGTAGCTGAAAGGCCACTCTGGGACTCTGGAATTGTAGCCAGCTTCCCCACTCCAATGTTTGGGAACTCTGCTGCACTAAGTCACCCCCATTCTTTCTGTGACCCCAGGGATCCTGAGACCAAACTGTCCCACCTAGGATTCTGCCCTGCTTTGCCACCTGAGCACCTTTGAGGCAGGGATGTCCCTCACGGGAGCAGACTTATAAAAGTTCTGATTTTGCACTCCACTGCTATATTACTTTCCGGTAGCCAGGTTACAGAGGCTCCCTCCCCCTGTGGTTTATCTTCTGATATATTCCCTCAGATTCACATCTCCACACCTCCTACCTTGCAAAAGTGGCCACTTTTCTATTTGTAGAATTGCAGCAATTCTTTTCTTAGGTCGAATTCACAGGTGTTCAGAATGATATGATAGGTAACTAGCTGAATTCAAGGGACCAGATGAAACATGGGTCCCCTAGTCTTTTGCCATCTTTTCTTCATACTATCACATTTTTAGCAAAGAGCTGCAATAATGGGAGATTATAGCATAAAGAAAAAGAAGACTATACCTAGATTTATAGGTAGTTTGAAAGATCAGTCAGCTTTTACCTTGGAAGTCAGGGACCTGGATCATAGAAATCTGAGAACTAGTTGAGTGAAATAAAGAAAAATCAGGAGAGTATGTTGTACACCCCAAACTAATGTAACATTGCATGTCAGATTTTGAGCATAAAATTTGTGAAAAATTGACATGACTAAAGCCATCTTAAAATAGAGTTGGAGAGGCCACCGTGGAGAAACTCCTTACCCATCGTTATTTGGACTGGGCAAAATGGCAATTGTTTTAGGCAATTGTGTGAAAAGTCAACAGAACATTGACCATCCTGAATCATAAGTCTGTTGGTTGTGGACTTTCTGAAGATAGAGTAATTAAATAATGCAAACCAGGAATAGTTTCATTTGTTAACACCCACAGAATAGTCAATCTGTGTGTCACCAAAAGTGGCTCAGCCTCTCAGTAATTTTTTTTCCCTTTTCAAATCATGTAGTTGCCCCCTTCCTCTTTTTCATAAAAACTCCTTGTTTGCTCCCCAGAGGCAGATACTTTCTGGTTACTGTGGGAACCTGTACTCCCCAAATTGCAATTCTTTAATCCCAAATAAATGTTCTTTGCCTCTCATGCAGCTCTTCATTTTCAGGTTGACAGCTTCATAGGTAAAACATAGGTAAAAAGAGAGAGAGCTTGGAGATTGGTCGCCCGATTGTTCCCCAGTACATGTAAATGTAAAAATTAAAAGACTTTTCATTTTCTTTTCAGAAAAATCTCTCTCAGCCTCTGTTGATTCTTAGGGAATGTAGGGCACCATCCTGCCCAAAATATGATTCAAACAATGATGACATTTCACTGTGAAAGACAATGAGACCTAGTGTGTCAAAACATTGATCACAGTATGAAATCCTTTGAAAAATCAGGCACTGATATGTCCAGAACTGCAGTGGTCCTGTTGGATAAATACTTGTTTTTCACAAAGAATAATAAGAGTTGGGGTTTTTTTTCTAATTAGTATACAGTGTTGATCTAAAACCCAACATTGTTTCTTAGGAAGGTTCTTTGCCAACATAAGAAAAAAAGAAAAATAATTTGTAGAATAAATGGAATGAAAAGCACTGCTTCAACATAAGTGCTTAGTTTTCACTTTTTTTTTTGGAAAGAGATGACCTATTCATATACATATTTTCACTCTGGAACCAAAGCTCTTAACTAGTGTTAATTAAGCAAGGCAGGAAAACAATAATGAAGGAGCTATCATCACTGATGTGTGGTAGGAGCTAAGTTTTGTTTTGTTTTGGTTTGGTTTGGTTTTTTTTTATTTTTTTCATTTATTTGACAGAGAGAGACACAGCGAGAGAAGGAACACAAGCAGGGGGAGTGGGAGAGGGAGAAGCAGGCTCTCCGCCGAGCAGAGAGCCCGATGCGGGGCTCGATCCCAGGACGCCGGGATCATGACCGGAGCCCAAGGCAGATGCTCAACGGCTGAGCCACCCAGGCGCCCCAGGATCTAAGTTTTTGTTTTTGTTTTTTTTTTTAAAGATTTTATTTATTTATTTGACAGACAGAGACACAGCGAGAGAGGGAACACAAGCAGGGGGAGTGGGAGAGGGAGAAGCAGGCTTCCCGCGGAGCAGGGAGCCCGATGAGGGGCTTGATCCCAGGACCCTGGGATCATGACCTGAGCCGAAGGCAGACGCTTAACGGCTGAGCCACCCAGGCGCCCCTCCAGGATCTAAGTTTTAATGCATCATTTCCATCTGTCCGTATTACTTAAGGGAAGACTCATTTATGCTTCAATACTAGAGAATTGAATATATTTTATATTTTATTTTTAAAAGATCCGTTACCTTGTCCAAGTGGTTGATTGAACAGACTTTTTCACTAAATACTCATTGAAATTCTAAAGGAAAATAAATTAGGGAAATCAGAGAAAGATGACTTCAAGCAATATCTGGAAGACATGATATTGATGAATTTAACTTGGTGAATGGCAAACCACCCAGCAGCTCAGCAGTCTACCTGGAGAGTCGATGGACAGTTTTCAGAGAGATCTGAAACACAATTCAGCTCCAAGGTGCAGAGAATGCAGACAAGCCTAGCCTGAAGCTGGGTGGGTGATGAGTGACGAAGGGAAAGGGCGTTCTCAGCCTTTACCGGAACACATCATAGGGAAGTACATGGATGCTGATACAGGGCTCACAGGCTACCATTCCCATTTTGCATTTGGCCCAGAAGGCATACGAGTAAATGAAACCAATAGCAAATATTTGCTTAAAGGGAAAAGCAGAAGCAAAAACAAACCGAACTGTACACATTTAAGCTGTGAAGAATATAATAGAAACAAGATAAGATTATAGCATTGCCTGCTGTGGTTCAGCATTGTTTAGGGAGTTTTAGCCAAGGAAGGAAAGAAGGAAGGAAGAAAGGGAGGGAGGGAGAGGGACGAAGGAAATCAATAGGGTATAAATATGGAAAAGAAAGAATCAAATTTATGATTATTTACAAGTGATAAGATCATGTACCTGGGAAGTCAAAGATAATAAAAGAACCATTAACACAGATGAAGGAGTTTAAACAGCCACTGCTTCCTAGAATCAAAATAGAAAATTCAAGGCTTTCCTATATTTGAGGGGTAAAACAGATAAACTCAAAGAAAGAAATCAGAAAACTAAACAAAATATGTAGCAATGGTGAAAGAACAGATAAATGGAACAGAAAAAGATCAAAAATTGGCCCAAGTATGTGAAACAATTTGGCATAGGATAAAAGTGGTGCTTCAAATCAGTTTGATCTTTCAATAAAGTGTTGGGCTAAATGACTAAAAATCACAGTAGATCATTACCTCAGCCAAATTAATCATGTATCAGTGCAAAAAACTAAATTTTTGATGATTCAGAGAGTTTGAAAAATTATATAATCGCAGAAATGCTAGAATAAATACTGGTGAATAATCCCAAGTTTAAAGACCCTTTGAAGTTAATGTCACCAAAGGTAGAAAACAATTATGATCTGCTCAAGATTTTTTTTTTCATTAAAACAAAACATGAAACATGGAAGTGAAGTTGGAAAATGATGTGGAAACCTATTGGAATTCAGGATTTAATGGCTGTTCTTAGTATGTTGGGGCTCTTTTCATTGTAAGTGAATTAAGATTTTATTTGGTGTTCTCCAGGTGATTCAAACAGAGGTAGCATTTCCAGAAAATTCATCTATAGTCTTTCAGATATATATTTCTCAGCTTTGGTCCAAATATGGTGCTGCTATAATCTGCCCAAAATACTTGGTCCAGGAGCCTTGCAAGGAAGACTTGTAAAATGTATTATTTAGATAAACAGTGATTTCTGGTTGTTACGAGGATCGTGCCAGATCTAGTATGTCCTCTGTCAGAAGAAACCAGAGCACAAAAGGTATTTCTAGAACTGTGTTATTTACAAATTTCTAGAAGTATGTTTCTATCTATCTCATGGATATTAATATAGTTATGCATTCCCCAGAGGTCTGGCTTCATTAAGATCAAGGTGTTCAAGAGCTGGTTTAGAAGAGGATTGGTGAAACCTATTAGTAGTCTTTAATGGCACAGCAGTAAGGCTGAGGAAAACCTTTTAGAAACATAGTTATCCAGTTTTCTTCTTCATGGCATGCATTGGAAGAGCCCAAGAGGAGATGGATGGTACATAGCTGATAGAGTGTTGTATAAAAGTATATGTATAATCTGGTTCTATGGACTAACTGTGGAAAAGAGGGGAGATAGACTCCAGTATTTTTTTAAAGATTTTATTTATTTATTTGTGAGAGAGAGCACCCATGAGCAGGGGGAGGGCCAAAGGGAGAAGGAGAAGGAGAAGCAGACTCCCCGCTGAGCAGGGAGCCCAACGACACAGACCAAGAATCCCAGGACTCCAGGATAATGACCTGAGCCAAAGGCAGATGCTAAACCAGACTGAGCCACCCAGGTGTCCTAAGACTCCCATATTGAACAATCTGTTTCTTTATCACACACTTGGAGTCTAGAGTAATGTGTAAAACAATCCTTGGATTCAGGTTTGAATCACATCTTCAACATCAATATAACTGAAGTGCTTTTCTACTCTGTACAAACCATGTCCAGTCCCAAAGGGCTTGGGACTTTGGGTTTTAAGGCTACTCAACATGGATGCTACCCTTGTAATTATTAGAGAATAAGGAAACTTCCTCTCTGGATCCACTGACTATAATTCCATATGTCCCTTGAGTCTTCTGCTTCCTACCAAGTTCATGCCCCTTCTCCTCAGCCTGCCCCGGTACAAGTTGTCAAGTGTTCCATTTCATCAATTTCCAAGGACCTAGAGTTATGGGTGAGCAGTGGGGGAGAAGGAGGGACCAAAAAGGGCCTCTTTCTAGTATAATTCCTAAGGGTTTTTATGCGAAAATTATCTCTGCCTCTTCTTCCGATTTACATTGCATTTCCTAAAGCTAATTTTCTATCCTAGGCTTGTCTTACACTTATTCCCAGAAAAAAAGTTAGGTGTGGGAAAAATGGACCATAGCCTGTTGAAAAAGCCCTAATCTCAGGCTCTGGGAATTAGAACCACAGTTCAGTAGATAGACTGGTCTCTCCCTTGTACAATACCTTGGTGAGGAATGTTTACAAAAGTATGCTTTACAAGTTTTCTTGAAGGAGGTAGTCCTGTGGGTTTCCAATAGGAAACACAGTATTGAGGAAAATAAGGGAAATGGATATGGAGATCAAGGCAATTTTGTGATGTCTCCCACACACAGATCCACAGGGGAGTTTTTATCAGTATCGGAAACCTCATCTAAAGGCACCCACCAGCAGAGTCTACTTACTCAGGATGGTCCTATACAGAGGGGACACCAAGGCCACATTGCACCAGAGATTTGGTTCATAAAATGGATTAGAACACACCCTCTCCCTGCCCCATTCCCTGCTTTAAATTATCCTACAGAAGGTCTGAGGGAAAAAAGTCAGTATGGTTTCCATCATAAACCCAACTCAGCTAAAGCCTGGGGTCCTCTCAGTATTGTCAGTGGACCCAATAAATCTCTCCTTTTAAATATTGGCCCTTGGGGCACCTGGGTGGCTCAGCTGGTTGGGCGTCTGCCTTCCGTTTGGGTCAAGATCCCAGGGTCCTGAGATCCAGCCCCATGTCCGGCTCCCCACTCAGCGGGGAGCCTGCTTCTCCCTCTCCTTCTGCCTGCCACTCCCCCTGCTCATGATCTCTCCATCTCTCTCTCTCTCTCTGCGTCAAATGCATAAATAAAATCTTAAATAAATAAATGAATGAATGAATAAATAAATAATAAATAAATAAATAAATAAATAAATAAATAAATAAATAAATATTGGCCCTCATGAGGAAGAGGCAGTTGTGTTTCTAAATCTTCAGCTCAGGGAAGAGGAAGGGCCAGGCATAGCTGACCCAGGCAAGGAAAATTCCACTGTACCAGAGCTTGGAGGCGGACCCCGACAGTGTGATAAAGATGAGCAGATAGTCCCAAGCTCTTCAGTACACCTGCTTAGATCCTATTCTAGCCATACCCAAGCTGATTTGTCTCTTATGTCCCTGAATAATTTGCGAAACTCTTCCTGGTCACTGCCAAGAGCAGGATAAGTTATGTCTTGCTGTAAAGTATTGGCAAATAATGGTGCTCACTTCATTTTAATGTGTAAGTTATGGAACATGCCTAGAGAATGGTCAGGAATCTTAACATCTTGCTTGGATACAGAAAGGCTCTCCAGTGTATTTTCCCCAATAAGGAGAGTATGACCAAATACCACTCTTTCGGGTTTCTCGAGGTGTTGAACCTTGAGTGTGTGTGTATGAATATTGATTTCTGATAAATCTCAGGTGATTTCTTGCTCACTTCCAAATTCCTCTTGAAGGAGGGAATGGGGTAGAAATTAAGATATTGCAAGAGCTGCTGCTTTCTATATCCCAAGGAAACATTTTTAAAATTTTTATTAAGGTGATACATTTTTAAACAGCTGCAAGGATACCAGATGATTCTGTGATATGACAAATTTAAATAAAATACATTTTAATCCACACATTTATTTCAACTAAAAAATAATTGATGACACATGTATATATTTTCTTTTTAAGGCCGCTTTAAAAAAAAAAAACCCAACGTTCTTTTGACACAAATGAGATTCAAAATGTATCAACTTTTAAATGTTGCAATCAATTGCATTCATTAGCTCTTAGTTATCTGTGCCACAAATAACTGTTCCCATACTGGCATTTAATACAGATATTGATAATTAAACTAATTGTAATAAGCTAGAATAGCATCTTTTTTTCACCTGGGGCAGGATAAATTAATATGTCCACTCATCATAAAGTATCATTAACTCAAGGAAAGAGAACATCGTGTACAAGCCACCTGCTTTCTCTTTTTTTTTCTCCTTGCTAGCTAATAATATCAAGTTTGAAAGACCTCATCAAGTAACTGGAGATGAATGAATATTAGACAGATTCTAGGCTTCTAGTGCATGGTATGATGAATTCTCTAGATGTAAAAGCTCTTGGTACATGTCTCATTCTCCAGGGAAAATGTATTGATCACATACACTATGAAATATTATTTCTTCAATATAAATATAAGTTGCTACTAAAAATCATCAGGTGATGTTAAGCTAGATATAATCTTTAAAATATTCAAATCGAACAGTCATTTTTTTGTATAAATCTGTCAGGTACCACATTAAAATTGTACTGCACTGTGGAGAAATGATAAATGCTCTTATAATTCCCACATTTATAAAAGAGAACAGCATGGCTGCACTGTATCAAAATTGTTGGTAGGACTGGAGTGGACATGCGGATTCAGAGCCAGGTTGACTGGCCAGCTCTGCGCCCTGTGGCTTCCTCTGTCCTATCCTGGTTGAGAACTGCAAAGCGGCTCCAGTACCATCCGTGGGATAAGTGAGCACGTCCTCACGAAGGCCCCCTAGCGCTTATCTACTTTTTACTTCATCCTTACTAGCAACTATTTACTTCCCAGAAAGAAGGCTCACATACCAACCAGAGTGTTGCAAACCTTGAAATCTGGCTCATTTTATATTGCAGCTGAGAGCAAATGCTTATTTTCTGCAAGAGAATGTATACTAATGTTTTTCAAATTTTAAAGTTATTATCAACATCAGCACTGGAAAGCTGGTTTCTTGAATGTTAGTTGGAATGATCCTTTAAATGTGTGCTATTTTCTTTGTTGGGCCCATAAAATATGTAAATATGTAATTGTAAATATATTGCCAATTTATAATACCTGTTTAAAGACTGCATTAAGCAAAATAAAATATCCTCAGTTATTACATAGGGTGAAATATGTACAATGATGAGATTCTTTTGATTATTACTAGATGGTACTATAAAAACCTAAATATAACATATTCTCTCTTTCTTTTTTTCTGTTCTCTGTTTTAGGTTCTTTCCAAATGGCATCTTAATGATTGCAAGTCTAATCATAACTAATACTTATTTAATGACACTGGACAAATAGTATTGTATTAGTTGAGTGATCTTAGACAAGTCACTTATCCTCTCTGTTCTCAGTTTCCTCATCTGTGAAATGTAAGTAGTAAGTGTACCTATCTAGCTCATAAGAGTTTTGTGATGTTTAGGTGAGCAAATAGATGTAAGCATTTAGAGAAATCCTTGACATTGTGTAGGTTTGTTATTATTATTATTTACCAGATACTCTACCAGACACTTTGATATAAAATGTGTATTTGTGTGTATGTTTTCCAAATTTTAACTTTCCGAAGATCAGAACTGAGACTTGAACTAATATCTGCATGACTCCAAACTACATGTACTTAATCCCTAGGCACATAACCTCTCAGTGTGCGGTGCTGGGGCTCCTTAAGCATTCAATCTCCATTAACCACTCAGTTCTTCAACATTTATTAAGTGCCTACCATGAACCAAAAATGGTGGTAGTTTCAGGGGACATTCTCAGCTTCTATAGAGAGAGGCAGGTTCTGCCGGCAAGGAGAACGGTTGGAATAGGATAAATCTTGGGCAAGCCATTCTGAGTGGCATCACATTCCTCCAAAAATAGTTCTGTTTGGGTTTTTTTTTTTTAAGATTTATTTATTTATGTTGGGGGGGCGGGCAGAGGGCGCCAGGAGAGAGAGTCCCAAGCAGACTCCAAGGCTGAGCGCAGAGCCCAATGTGGGGCTCCAACCCACAACCCCGAGCTCATGACCCCAGCTGAAACCAAGAGTCCAGCACTCAACCGACTGCACCATCCAGGTGCCCCTATTTGTTTTTTAATATGGATGCTGCCTTAAATTGAAGTAATGCATGGAATTCTAGTATGGAATTTCAAAAACCCAAGCACATGAGATAAGAATTTTACAGGAACAATAAGGCCTTTTCATTTTCCTTGAAATCTCTCCATATACAGAGTGTAGTCACATGGTTCATTTGCCAGCACTTCTCAGTCAACACTCTCCTTCAGCTATCTCCCTTTCCAGTTAGGCCACACGGTTTGAATGGGAGCTGTTATGTTATTTCAGATCTGATCTCCAAGCCCCCACACTTCCTGTGATATTAACTAGTCCAAGATTAGGCCCCAGACTCAGGCTGGGTCAGTCATGGCACTGTGGCCTCTTTGCCTTGGCTGAATACACCAAGGGTAGGCCTATGACCTAAAAAGAGTAACTCAGTATCCTTCCTTGGGGCTTTTTTCAAATTGGAATTAGGGAAAGCCAGCCGGTGCCTCTTGGTAGAAGGAGCAGCAACATGTGGGACGCAGGTGCTGGGAAGCAGGGCAAGCAAGAAGCCAGCCTCTAATGGGAAAAAAATGAAGCTGAAAAACAGAAGCAGAGGCAAGAGGTTGGGTTAGAGAGTCCTGGCAGTGTTCATGGCCCAAGGATTGATTAACAACTCTCCTTTAATTACATTTGACAACAAGGTGTCCCTCCACTAGATCCCCTTTTTGCCCTAGGGGGTTTGATTTGGGTTATCGTCACTTTAATGAAAGGAACTCTTACTAATCCAGGTAATCGCTTATTCTATCAAAAGTGTAGCTGAGTGTAAATTGTTATCCCATACTCTGTTTGGGTTTAATTCTCACAGTATGTGGGGGTAATACCAAAAGAAGCCCAAAAGGTAAAACAAGGAGTTAATATGTTCAAAGCTTATGGTTCATTAGGACTAATGAGAATGTTGAAGGGATGCACGCCCCCAGAAATGCCAAGCACTTTGCAAATGGGTACATGGTTTCAGTCCTCAGCCTGCAAGTTTAAGCATTCCAAACATTCTGCTCCTTGGAATTCCATTAGTTTTAGAGACGAGGTGAGTGGTGTGACTTGACTTCATTAATTTATAAAGGTCCTGATTTCAATCCCGTACACCAATTAATTAAACATATATTTCCCAGATATGTAAACTTGGAAATTCAAAACTAAAAGGATTTCAGGAGACTTGGTTCTTGTGTGAAATCCTAAAGCAATAAACCAATTCAGATGATCTCTTCCTGTGGTTCTCTCTCCTTTTGTTCCAGTGGAAATAATGTAGGATCATGAGATTCCATTATATCAATGTGTTGCCTATGAAAGCAGAATCCTAAAATAAGGATGTGACTGGGGCATAGGAACAGAGAGGAAATGGAGACTCATTTATTAGTTTTATGCCTCTTTTAAACACAGAAAGAACATACTCTAATTAGGAACAGTATGGAATCATTCCTCTACTAATGAATATACAGATCAAATTACAGCTAGCTGATATCTGTAGGAGTAATATAGAACATAAAAAAAAAAGCATGCTTTGAAAAAGAGTTTTTTATTACTGAAAAATTTTCTATTAATTCACCTTTCTCTGCGTCATTGCAATAAAGTGTACTACGGGTTCAAAATGATTTTTTTTTTTTAAATTATTGGTAGGCCAGAGCTGGCCCTCCACCCCATACACAGAAGGGTTACTTCTCACAAACAAGTGTGACTTCCTAACTTCTTCCTTTGTAGAAATGGCCCCCCTTATTTTCCACTCCTCAAAAGATCACATTATTAGGAGTGTCTATGAAATGCTACTTCTCTCCACCCACTATAGTTAATTCAGTCAATTTACTTTTTGTCCCATTTGATTTTATTACTTTTTCTTTATTTTTGTGACTAGTTTGCTACACTATATCCTAGTGATCAGATGGGATAGCCGCAATTCCTTGCTTATTCTGATTTTGTCTTCTGAAACTTATTATGCATTTTGATTGTCAGGTAATTTCTACTCTTTTCTTCCAGTATCCAGAGTATATGCCTGTGGCTTTCATATTAAAATAAAACTCGGTTTTAGCATTTGAAACCTCTATCAATTCTTTTTCATTTATTCAAACTTTCATTTTTTTTTCACTTATTCATCCAAATAAGACTATATTTGAGTGCTTAGTAAAACTTCTGTCCTGGGTCCTAAGGATGCAGCTATTATAGAAAATAAAGTTTTACCATCATGGAGCTCCCACACTGGTGTAGGAAGGCAGACAAGAAACAAAGAAACTAACAGAGCATGTGATGGGTGGAGATAAGTGATATGAAGAAAAAAATAAAGCAGGATAAAAAGGATAGAGATTGTTGAGTGGGCACAAATTTACACAAAGAAGTCAAAGAATATCCTGACAGTCAGAGAAGGTGGCACTGGAAAAAAGACCGGTAGGAGGTGAAGAGATGAGGCAGGCAGTGATTTGGGGGAAGAGCATTCTTGAGAGAAAGGAAACAATGCTCTGAAAATCATGACTCATGGGTGTGTTTTAGTGTTTGAGGAAGAGCAAGGAGGCCAGTGTGAAAGGGGAGAGTGGGAGGAGAGCAGGGCAAAGGGAGTGAGGGATCCAGATCACGCCAGCTGCATGAGCCACATATATATATGCTGTGGGTTTTGCCCTGGGAGAGAGCACAAGCCATTTTAAGTTTGAGCAGAGGAGAAACATGATCTGACTTACAATTGAAAAGATCCCTCTGGTCATGATGTGGACATTACTTATATCAGAAAGAGAGCAAGGGTAGAAGCATTTCTTTTTCCAACAGTTAGAGGGCAGATTTAGTCTGTGGATGAGGCCCTGGGAAAACCTGCATATGAAAGCTTTATTTCAGCTCTGGAAGTCACCACCTCTCTCTCCTGAAAGAGAACAACACTGACAAACATGACCCTTAAGCATTCATTATCAAGTGTGGACCAGAGGAGGGCAAACAGTGTGTAATTGCTATAAAACTGTAGTCAGTGGAAACACACACACAAGAAGACAAATCAGTATGTATTCCATCTGCCAGTTCTGTTTTATGAGTTTTAAAAATTTAGTTGACTGTCAGTATTTAGTTTTAAAATGTTCTGGATTTTGGTTATAAATCAGCAAGACATATTGCTCTAAATGTCATGTAATTAGGTTATACAGGGTAACAACAAAAGAGCCATATAATTTTAATGTCTGTTTATTGATTTCACAGTGATTTATAATAGCTTAAGATAATTTCCTTTAGATGCTAAACATTTTAAGTATTGATAAATTTAAAAAATCAAGAATTATTAATTGAGGAAAAATAATCATAGCATTAATTTGAATTTAATGTTAGAATGCATGGATGGAATCCGAACAAGTGAGCATAAATCAAAAATATCAACAAGAAAACTATATGGTTATGATCACATTAAAATTTTGAAATTACTGTTGCTCAACAAATTAGAACTGTTCATCTTTAGTTCATTAATTAAACATTGGGAACACTCTGAAATGTTGGATTAAAGATTTCAAGAATTATTTGAAAAAGCTCTAGAACTTCCTTCCTTACATCATGATTCTTCATTAAAATTGTCCATACAGTCAATAAAAATGAACCTGGAAAAGATATAAAATTATTACATGTAAATTCAAGTTAATACTTAATTGTTAAAATGTTTATTTTGCATATATATATTTTGTATATAAAAATTTTGCATGTATTTTGCATATAAAAATTAACATTCATTACTTGATAATTATACACATGAAGTTTTTAAATTTAAAATTTATTGACCAACTCATTATAAAAATTAATAAGAAATACAAATAATCAGAAAACTAGGAAAAGTACATAAACACATGGAAAGAATTGTAAATTCATCAACAAAACTAAAAGGCAACCTCAGAATGGGAGAAGATATTTGCAAATGACATATCAGATAAAGGGATAGTATCCAAGATCTGTAAAGAACTTATCAGACTCAACACTCAAAGAACAAATAAGCCAGTCAAGAAATGGGCAGAAGGCATGAACAGACATTTCTCCAAAGAAGACATACAATGCTCCACATCACTTGCCATCAAGGAAATACAAATCAAAAGCACAATGAGATACCACCTCACACCAGTCAGAATGGCTAAAATGAACAAGTCAGGAAACAACAAATATTGTTGAGGATGTAGAGAAAGGGGAGCCCTCTTACACTGTTGGTGGGAGTGCAAGCTGGTGCAGCCACTCTGGAAAACAGTATGGAGGGTCCTCAAGAAGTTGAAAATAGAGGTACCCCATGACCTAATAATTGCACTACTAGGTATTTACACAAGAGATACAAATGTAGTGATCCGAAAGAGCAACTGCACCCCAATGTTTATAGCAGCAATGTCCACAATAGTCAAACTATGGAAAGAGCCTAGATGTCCACTGACAGATGAATGGATAAAGATGTGATATATACATACAATGGAATATTACTCAGCCACCAAAAAGGATGAAATCTTACCATTTACAATTTACAATGATGTGGAGGAACTGGAGGGTATTATGCTGAGCAAAATAAGTCAGTCGGAGAAAGACAATTATCATATGGTTTCACTCATATGTGGAATATAAGAAACAGTGCAGAGGATCATAGGGGAAGGGAGGGAAAACTGAATGGGAAGAAATCAGAGAGGGAGACAGACCTTAAGCGACTCTTAACTATAGGAAACAAACTGAGGGTTGCTGGAGGGGTAGGTGGGTGGGGGGATGGAGTAATTGGGTGCATGAAGGAGGGAACATGATGTATTGAGCAGTGGGTGTTATATAAAACTGCTGAATTACTGAACTCTACATCTGAAACTAATGATGTACTATATGTTGGCTAATGAATTTAAATTAAAAAAAGAAAGAATTATAAATTCATACAACAGTGAAGAAGCATTTTCTGCATAAGAAACTAACCTAAGTTAGAGAAATTGCTATACAGTAGTGGCTTAGAGAAAACAGAAGCCTCAGTTCAGTTTTATGACAAAAATGTAAACTCCTGAAAACTATTTTAAGTACCACTCAGCAATATATGACTCACTGACTTCAATTCATTTCCTTTCTACAAATGTATTGGTAAAATCATAAACCCTATGCCAAGAAAAACATACATAAAATGCCATTATTACATTATTGACAAAGCTTATAAGAGAAAATAATGCCTACAGTTATAGTAAATTTATTAAATGAAATGCTACATATCCTTTAAGCAGAAGGAGTTGGATCAATATTTCCTGATATCAAAGAGCTTCAAGAAAATTTTCTAGTAAAAAAATATAGTGCAAGGCAGTGAGTATGATTTCATTTGTGCAAACAACATAGGTTTTATTTATCCACTTATATACACTGTTTTATGTACAAACACATTCTAGGAATTTGCACCACTTTTAAAAATTGGGTGAAGGGCCAAGAAATGTAAATGAAGAGAGGTGGGAAGAAGACTTTAATTTTCATTTAATGTGTCAAAGCACTTAGACATTTAAAGTTTGAATACATTAAATATAGTTTAAGATAAATCAGTAAAAGTAACAGCAATTTAAAAGAAAAAGAGTTTTTAAAACAATTTTTGAAGAGAAGAAATATTTCAGGTTAGATCTGTTAACATATGAGAGGTAACAGTTTGAAAGTGTCCAGAACGCTTGGTCCCAGGTCTACTTCTGTTTTCTTCCTACACTCTGGGGATGGGAGGATAATACTTAATTGTAAACATCATTTACTCCTTTCCCTGGAGATGGAGCATGTTACCTGATTGGTGGATGAAAGTATTTGGTTCATGTTTCTCAATTAGCTAGAGCTAATCTGTTATAAAGTCCCAAGACCCAAGGATAGCTCTTTTCTCTTCTTTCTATTTAAACTAGTGAGGAAGTTAGGCTAGTTTTAAATCTTCATATTTGATCAATGTTGAGTCAGTCAACACATCCAACAAGAAAGCAAAGGGCTGACACTAGAGTTCAGACTTATCTAGAGGATAGATTTCAGTATATAGGAGGATGATGTGTTAAAGAGAAGGAACACAGGCTTTAACATAATATGCCAGGATGCAAATTTATTGTCTCATTTCCAGCTGGTGAATTATTTAAACTTACAAAACCTCTGTTTCTTTATTAGTAAAATATTGGCCATAAAGTTTTCTTACACCAAAGAAAAATGTTATTAAAGTATAGATTACTGGTTATTTAAAAATACATGGGAAAAGACAAACATACAAAGGCATTATCATACAACTGATTTCTATACTCAATACTTTCGGAATACAAAACAATGATCATTACCCCCAAAAAATCAGTTTATTGAAACAAATTGATTTTTAAGTTGGTCTAAAACTCTCTTCACTCTTTTGTTTACAAATGTTACGAGGTTTTTCAGTTTCATCTCGTATCCGAGCTTTGTTTTTTGACATGTTTACTTCTCAAAGTAGGATGTAGTTATCTCTTGGAGTTAATGTCAGCAGCTATGAAAACGTTCTCTAAGTCAAGAATTCAATACAATTGCTGCTTTGGAAATAGTTACCACTTTGGCTTACCTACACCAAGACTCATGTATTGAAAGGCAAATATTAATGGGCAAAATAGAGGGGTTGAGAGCAGGAGGACTAAGAAAAGATGTTTTCTTTTACTTTGGACCTGCTAAAAAAAAACCACTCCATTATTTACTTTTGTACTGTTGCTGGAGAAGGGGTTTCTGCCAGACCACAGGTCAGCTATATAGTTGTTCATTTTATTTCCTTTTATAAAAAATGGCAGACTTTAATAATTTGAGTAAGCAGAGGCTTTTAAATTACCATATACTTTAACTGCATGAAATAAATTATTTTCTTAACTGGTTTAGCAGCCTTTTGTCTGGAAAGGTAGCAAAATCCACTTTGTTCCAGATTTAGAAGGCTGACTCCCAGGCTGTTTGTAAGATGCCCAGAGTCTTCTAATACCAGTCATGACAGTGGGCCTTCCTGAACCCAGTAACTTAATAAATGTAAAAATGACCTCATCTATCAATACAATGTGGAGCTAGCAAAACCAATGAAGTACACTCATACAATAGGGATTGGCTGGTATAAAACAAGAGAGTATATTTCCTCTTAAATAATGTAAGGAGATATGTGGTAATCAAAACAATCTATAATAAACTTGTGAAGAGATGATTCTGGTTTACATGTAAGTCTACTTAAACTGACCATGACAAAATGATTGGAAATTTTCTTTTCTTAACATAATCCCATTCATTACAAGCTAAGCTGGTCTTGGTTTCTTATAAATCTGGTATTTCCTTGGATTTATCTATTACACCCTCACTTTATAGCCATTTAGTTTCTAAGCTGGGCTTGCCTAGCTTGCTATAAATCCTCTCTTCAGAAAGATCCCAGGTACATTAAACAGGGGCATCTTCTAGTAAAAATCTTCACTTCTTAACAGCATGTGAAGAACCAGCAACTGGCCCTCGAATTAAATACCTCTCATTTCACATTATCACAGAAACAGTGCAGTTTACTAACCATTCTTTCCTTAGAGAAAACTCAATAATAATAAAAATTTTGGTTCAGTTTCAAAACATTTTAATAGTTATTAATTCCAAGTATCCAAACACCATGTAACTTTGGCATTTTTGGAATTAGCAACTCAGGAGAGAAGCTTTGTTTAGACGTGAGTTGGATCATACTTTGTATAGAGACTTGCCAGAAAATAAAGAATTGTTGGGAAAATTGTACAAAACTTCTGTGCAGAGGTAACCTGCACTCCACAGTCCATTGTTCCCAGGGAGTTAGGAGCTTTGCTTTACTGTGGTCAGGAGTCTCAAAAGGCATTCCTTTCACTGCATGCAAAAATCATACATCCCAGAATACGTATAATATTCGTTAAGGTATAAGCGACAGGAACACTGAAGAAGGGACTACTGAGGAAGATAATATGAAGCAAGCCAACTGCTGACATATATGTCAGCCACCTACCCCAGCTGTTCATTACACAGGTACATGGATTCACCTCACTTTGGACAACTCTAATATTCATATTTGCTCCACCGCCCCACACTGGGCAGCTGGCTGAGAGCAGGACCAGCTCCGTGGTGTCTCTTCAAAGCCAAATGCCTATGATCAGCTCCAGCCTTGGCAATATATTTTTATAAAAGTATTATAGTGATATTTATATATGATAAAGGGAAAAAAAGCAGCTGACACAATTTCAGGCACATGGTAGGTGTTTAATAAGTAGGAGTTAACCACTTAACTTTACATCTTAACTTTATATCGCACCCCATTGTGTACTTTCAATTTAATGCAATAGATTATCAGATTGAAAATTTAGTAAGTTTTTTAATTGAAATATAATTGACATATAACATTGTGTTAGTTGTGGGAGTACAATGTAATTATATATATATATATAAATATATATATAAACATATATATATGATTATCACAATAAGTTTAGTTAACATCTGTCACCAGATATGGTCACAGATTTTTTTCTTGTGATGAGAACTTTTAAGATATACTCCCTTAGCAACTTGCAAATATATAATACAATATTGTTAACTACAGTCACCATACCATACGTTACATCTCCCTGACTTATTTATCTTCTATCTGGAAGTTTGTACCTTTTGACCACCTTTGCCCATTTTACCCAACCCCTACCCCCTGTCTCTGGCAACCACTAATCTCTTTTCTATATCTATGAGTTTGATTTTTTATAAATTCCATGTAAAATGAGATCAGACAGTATTTTTCTTTCTCTGACTTATTTCACTTAGCATAAAGCCCTCAAGGTTCATCCATGTTGTTGCAAATGACAGGATTTTATACTTTTTTATGGCTGATAATATTCCATTTTATATCTATTGATACATATGTGTGAATATATACATATACGTCACATTTTCTTCACCCATTCATCCACTGATGGACACTTAACATTGTTTCCATGCCTTAGCTATTGTAAATAACATAAATAATGCTGCACTGAATGTGGGGCTGTATATATCTTTCTGAGACAGTGACCTCAGTTCCTTCAGATAAATACTTAGAAGTGGAATTACTGGATCATATGGTGGTTCCATTTTTAATTTTTGAGAAAACTTTATACTATTTTTCATAGTGGCTACACCAATCTACTTCCCCACCAGCAGTTCATAAGGGTTCCCTTATCTCCACATTCTCCTTAATATTTGTTACATCTTGTCTTTTTAATAATAGCCATTCTAACAGGTATGAGGTGGTATCTCGTTGTGGTTTTCCCTGATCTCTGCATTTTCGTGATGACTAGTGATGTTGAGCACTTTTTCATGCACCTGTTGGTCTTCTTTGGAAACATGTCTTCTTTGGAAAAATGTCGGTTCAGATCTGCCCATTTTTAAATCAGATTTTTAAAATATTTTTTGGATATTAATCCCCAATCAGATATATGATTTACAAACAATTTCTCCCATTTTGTAGGGTTTTTTCCTTTTTTTTTTTTTTTGATGATTTCCTTTGCTTCCTTTTTATTTGATATAGTCCCATTTGTATTTTGTTGTTGTTGCCTTTGCTTTTGGTGTCAAATCCAAAAACTCATCAGTAAGACCAATGTTAAGGAGCTTACCCCCTGTTTTCTCCTAGGGGATTATGGTTCTAGGTTTCACTGCCAAGTCTTTAATTCATTTGCATTTGGGGTAAGATAATGGCCCAATTTCATTATTTTGCAGGTGGCTGTCCAGTTCTCTCAGCACCACTTGTTTAAGAGAATGTCCTTTCCCTATTGTATATTCTCAGCTCCTTTGTTGTAAATTAACTGACCACACATGTGTGGGTTTATTTCTGGGCTCTTTATTCTGTTCCATTGATCTATGTGTCTGTTTTTGTGCCAGTACCTTACTGTTTAGCTAACTATAGCTTTGTAATAGTTTGAAAATTGTAAGTGAGATGCCTCCAGCTTTGTTCTTCTTTCTCAAGATTTCTTTGGCTACGCAGGGTCTTTTGTGGTTGCATCCACGTTTTAGGATTGTTTTATTTCTGTGAAAAATGACACTGGAATTTTAATAGGCAATGCATTAAATCTGTAGACTGCTTTGGGTAGTGTGGACATTTTAACAAATTAATGTTTCCAATTCATAAACATGGAATTTCTTTCCATTTACTTGTGTCTTTTTCAGTTTCTTTCATTAATGTCATAGTTTTTAGTGTACAGGTCTTTCATCTCTTTGGTTAAATTTATTTCTAGGTATTTTACTTTTGATATAATTATAAATGGAATTGTTTTTCTTAATTTATAAGTTTATAGGTTATGAACCCACCACTATTACATTAGATTATCCTGAATTTAACTGTATTTATCAGAGGGATTTATGCTTTCATATGTTTTATTGCTACTAATTAGCAGCTCTTTTGTTTCAGCTTAAAGAAGTCCCTTTAACATTTCTTATAAAGCCAGTCTAGTGGTGCTGAAACCCTTCAGCTTTTGCTTGTCTGGAGAACTCTTTATTTTTCCTTCAATTCTAAAGAAATATTTTGTCAGGTAGAGTATTCATGGTTGAGAGTTTTTTCTTTCAGCACTTTGAATAATTCATGCTACCCTTCTGGCTGGTAAAATTTCTCCTGAAAAATCTGCTGAGTCTTATGGGGGCAGGGTGGTTCCCTTGTACATAATGAGTTGTTTTTCTTATTGCTTTTAAGATTCTCTCTTTATCTTTAACTTTTGACAATTTAATTATAATGTGTCTTGGTGTAGCTTTTTTGGAGTTCATCTTATCTGGAACTCTAGGTTTCCTGAATCTGGATGTCTGTGTCCTTCCCCAAGTTACAGAAATTTTCAGTCATTATTTCTTTTAGTGCATTTTCTGCCCCTTTCTCTATCTCTTCTATTTCTGGGAGCCTTGCAACACAAATATTGGTCCACTTGATGTTGTGCCATAAATGTCTTTAAGCTATCTTCATCCTTTCTCATTCTTCTCTCTTTTTGCTCCTCCCATTAATGAAATCTGCTGCCTTGTACTGAAGTTCCAGATCCTATCTTCCACTTCATCCAAACTGCAGTTGAATCTCTCTATTGAATTTTTCAGCGCCGTTATTATATTTTTTTCAGGTTGGTAATTTCAGTTTGGTACTTTCTTATATTTTATATTTCCCTGTTGAAATTTTTACTTTGTTCATGAATTCTTTTCCTGACCTCAGAGAGCATCTTTATGACCATTATTTTGAACTCTTTATCAGGTAAATCACTTATCTCCATTTTATTAAAGTCTTTTTCAGAGGTTTTATGCTGTTCTATTGTTTGGAACATATTCCTCTGTGTCTTCATTTTCCTTGCCTTTCTGTGCTGGTTTCTATGGATTGGACAAAACAACCACCTCTCCCAGTTTTGAAGAAGAGGCCTCTGTATAAAAGATAAATCTTATTCAACCCTGCCCTTGCTCTTGATTGTCTTTCAATCCTTTGTGAAACTGCTTAGTGTGTTCTTAATGGCCCCCAGTAGTTAAAGGTGGGCTAAGACCTGTCAGTATCCCAAAGAGGCAGAGCTCAGTCAACACCTGGATGCCAGATGATTTTAAGCTGGATCCTCAGGTAGCAGGTTTGTTTGTTACAGTCCTACGGAACCCATGAATTTAATTAAGCCCTGTTGGCCATCAGAGCCATGCAATCAAGGGGTATCCTCTGAAAAAAAACATGACACAGATGTGTGTACAAGTTCCTTTCCAGGAGATATCTCCACCCTGAAGCAAAACAAAGGGAAAGCGCCAAGATGGCACTTATCAAGTTCTTGGTTTCTGGAGAGTAGGCAATATTAAATAGGAAGTCTGCCCCTCAGTCCATAGCTATTAAAATGAACAAATAGGCCTCTTTCATGAAAAGACTGGGTGTGTTTCAGTTTGCTGCCTCTGCTTTGGACCCTTGGGAATTTGCCACAATGAGTCTGCACAAACCTTTTAAGAACTGTCTCTTAGTTTGCTATAGACTTCTGGGCCTTGTGGATGCAAGCCTGCTGGCTTTCAAAACTTCTGACAGTTTTAAATCTTCATTCAGTCTTCACTGTTTATTTTAAATATCACCCATGGGGGTAAAAAGTAATAAAATCTAGGCAAGCTTTGTTTTCTTACTAATTTATACCTAATACTATTTTGCAACTTTAATATGAGCTTTACTCTTAGAATATGTATAGTCAAGGATTAAAACTTAATGCCACTGTAGATAAAGAAATGGTTCAGAAGTTTACATAATTAAAAACGAAAAACTCCGTGCCAAGTCTTACCATCAGCAAAAATGTTTTTTTTTTTAGCAAAAATGTTAAAAAGCTAATTTGAAGCCTGAAAAGTTTAATTTTATTTTGTAGATTAAATTAAATGAATTTAGCTTAGGTTTCTTGTGGAAAACACTTCTGGAGACTAAAAAGTAGCTAAATGACACTTCGAAACTTTACTGTAAATGTATACATATGTTTCTATCAAAAATTAACTGAAAATGCTCATTTTTAAATATCAATATTTGTTTTTCACTCATGCTTTGTTTTCTTTTTTTTAAGTGTATTTGTTCTTTTTTTTAAGATTTTATTTATTTATTTGACAGAGAAAAACACAGCAAGAGAGGGAACACAAGCAGGGGGAGTGGGAGAGGGAGAAGCAGGCTTCCCGCTGAGCAGGGAGCCCGATGTGGGGCTCAATCCCAGGACTCTGGGATCATGACCTGAGCCAAAGGCAGACGCTTAACGACTGAGCCACCTAGGCGCCCCATTCTCATGCTTTGTTTTCAATACATCTGTTTTCTCTATTCTCTACTTACTTGAAAACTTCAAGATCTTTGACACTGTGACTGAATTCTGAGTATCAGTGGGGAGTGGTTGCCATGAGACTGACAACTACATGAGAGTAAATGCCTCATTATACAACATCTGCACAATTATACTATCAAAGCTCACCATTTTTTCACCAATAGTTTTCAACATTTACTCTCCCATTTTTTTTCTTGTGAAAGCAATTCAAAACTGCATGACATAAAGCTGAATTTCAGTAAAACTGAATCTTGTAATAAAATCTTGTAGTATGGTACTTTCAAGCTTTAAATGAAATAACTTCCACTCTCCACTCAGTTCTTCACCTTGTACATCTTAAGAGGAAAGATCCAGTTTATACAACCCAGGCCTACAATGCAATTATGCCATCTGATAATTTGGCAGAGATAAGCAGGTGATAACCAAAATTCATGCTTCTCCTATCATGGTATAGATTTGTCACACAAAAGTAGTTCTTAGAAAACAGTTTAATTCCTTAGCCCACTTGCTTCTCCAAACATGAAAGTATCTTTCTACTGGTGGGATGTGGATTATATAGAAGCCAGGGGTTGAAATAAGCACAGATGGAAGGAGACTTAGTCCTCTACTCATTTTGTAAAGGGAACCTGCCATTGACTGAGAATATTGCACTGGAAATACTACTATGGCAAGAAGAAACTGCAATTGCATGAAAGCCTTAAATGTTTGGGCTTATTTTTTACTTGAATTAATTCAAATAAGATTTCAGAACATATATTTAATGTATTTATGTTTACTTTGCTTGTATATCTTTCAGATTCTTTCAGGGGGTGTAAAATAGTAATATTTTAATTATGTTTTCAGCTTGGTTCACTGCATAAGAGCATATCTAGAAAACTGAGATGATGTGGTCATTCGAATATACAAATATAGATTCCTTTCGTTTTTCATTCTGAAGGAAGTCCTATAGTTGAAAAGCTGCAGCAGAATACTTCATCCATGGCTAGTATGGCTAGATGAAGGGAGCTCACATAAGTCAATTTGCTAGTTTTTCCCATTAATCATGATTAATCAGATTTTCTTTTGAGATTTCATTTTTTTTTCTAAATTTAAGAGCAAGGTATGAGGTTTTTAAAAAAGGAATATGATAACAGCAGCAAAGGATTATATCTGGGTTTGTGGATGAAAAGTGGACTGGAGGCAGTCTGGTGGCGTCATGGATCAATAAAGATGCATAAGAAAGGACAGGCTACCATTAGAAGGACCAAAAACTATGGAATGGATACCCATGGAAAAATCATGACTTTCTTTAATAGTATGTGTTATAACGATCTTTGTATCTGATAAAATCATTATTTCTTCCTTTTTTCAATGAAATATTAATTTTCTTTAAGGTATTGCTTATAAGGCCCTTACCTGGAGAGTTATCCACTTTGGGAAGAAAACTTAGAACAAGCAGGACGGTGTTTTGAAAGTCGGTAAAGTCGCTGATGAAGGGGGCTCTATCGCCGTTAACAAGCATTCGTGGTGGCAGGCCCTTCTGGAATTCATATGTTCTAACCAAAGTTGTAGGAAAGAGGGATGCAGCTAAAAAGTCCACAGCCACACACCAACTTCTTCCAAAATTTGCTTCTGGTTTAGAATAATACTCCAACCTAAGAGACAAGTGGAAGCAGGTACAATTGTAATTAGTCCACTCAGAACTTCAGCCTCATTATTTTCTTTTTTGTTGTTTTTTATTTTTTAGTTTCAAGTTTTTATTTAAATTCTAGTTAGTTAACATATAGTGTAATATTGGTTTCAGGAGTAGAATTCAGTGATTCATCACTTGTGTATAATACCCAGTGCTCATCACAAGTGAGGAACAATGGCTTAAATAAATGGCAAGCCCTAAGAACAATGGCTTAAATAAACCACAAAGCCTTAGGAACAATGGCTTAAATAAACACTAGGAAAGAGGTGAGGGCACCAGTTCAAGGCACAGAGGCGTATAAACAAAATCAGATCAAATGGAAGCCTTTCAAATGATTTAATTGAATGTGTTATTGGACAATTCACCTAATAAGTCAGTTAATATGTAGTCAAGTAAACAAATAAAAATACACTTTTAAAGGCTCATTTTAATTTAAAATACAGATATACATGCACCAACCAATCCTAGGATCCAAGACCACAGAGTTTTAAGTATATGTAGACTATACAGAGTTCAGTGTTGTCTCACGTAAATAAAAACCCTAATATATTCTTTTACCTAAAAAAGTAACACATGAAATTTGAAGGAAATGCCCCAGTATGTAGTAGATTGCAAACATGACCCCAATTTTTCAAAACTCTTTATATCTCTGTTTTTTGTTTTTCCCAGTGCCCCTTCCCTGTTACAATTGGAAGGAGGTGGGAAGGAGAGAGGCATAACTTTCTGACCCTGGCTCAGCCATATGATTTCATTTGGCCAATAGGATATTAGCCAACTTGACACAGTGTAAGCTTGAAATATTTTTCACAATTTGGTTTCTCTCTCCTTGCCATTCTGCCATCAGTATGGCAAACACTCAAGCTTGCCTGCTGAAGAATGGAAGACAAGTGCAGCAGAGCTGAGCTTCACTCATCCCTGTGATGCCAATCAAAATCAGCTAACATGAGGGGAGCCCAGGAAAGGTCAGCAGAACTGCCCAGCTGAATGTTAAACATGTGAGGAATAAACACTGCTGTATGACACTGAGATTTAGTGGTTATCAACTGTGCTACATTCTCGTGAAAAAAATGGAATGAAGTACAGGGCAACACACCCAATAAACTGCGGACTTCTCAACAACGAATGTGAAGCTAAAAATTAATGGAGATATGCCTTCAAAAATCTTAAGTATTACCAGCTGAGCCTTCTGTAATCACTCAAAGCCTCAGGCAAAAATCGTGATAGAATAATGATATTTTAAGAATGCAAATTACCTACAATTTTTTCTTCTTATACAACTGTTCTGAATCGACTAGTATGTAAGTCCTAACAAACAAAGTAATCCAAGAAATAAAAAGATACGGGATACTGGAAATGGGTGATTTAACACAAAGAAAAGACAAAGGAAATCTACTACAAAGATACTAGAGACCTAAGAATCATATCTGACCATTTGGGCAGAGCAGAGCAAGTCAACAGCTTTGAAAGAAACCTCTTCAAGAAGAAGAAATTGATATAATTCTGGATGCTTTTAAACATGTTGAGAAGAAACTTCCTTGGTTTGCCAATTTGAAGTAATTAGTGTTGTGTACAATAGAAAGTAAACAAAAATGCACAAAAAATGATCAGCTCTAAAGGGAGTAAGATAACAAAGAAAAATAATTATAATCAGTTTAGTATGTATGATATGAAGAGTAATTAATAGTTAAAATAATGTAGCTGCTGAACATTGACCCAATCCAAATCACTACACAATTATGCAGAGAAAGTGAGAAGGGGGAAGAATCTGTGTGGAGTGGGGGTGAGGGGAACTCAGTGGTAATTTTCTATGGTCATGATAAAAAGGATAATACTTAGATCTGCAAATCGGGAAATGTTATAGGATTTTTTATTTTTAGAAATATAGTACCAAATATCAAAGTAACCAGCGTTTATAGTAGTATTCTCCCTGGATACAGCTATTTCATTTATTTATGTATTTTTGGTGGAAGAGATGGCAAAACCTCATAGAACCATTTGACTCTTTAAATCATTGACATATAAGAAGTGGATAATATACAAACTAAAAATAATCCAAAACAAAAATAAGAAAGCACACCTGAATTCAATATATAAATTAAAGAAATGGAAGGAAGGAAGGAAGGAAGGAAGGAAGGAAGGAAGGAAGGAAGGAAGGAAGGATGGATGAGGGGGAGGGAGAAAGAGAGAGAAGAAGGGGGAAAGGAGGAGAGGAAGGGAGGGAGGGAGGGAGGGAGGAAGGAAGGAAGGAAGGAAGGAAGGAAGGAAGGAAGGAAGGAAGGAAGGAAGGAAGGAAGAAAGGAAGGAAAGAAGAATCTCTGAAGAATTCCTGAAATAGAAATAGCAGCAGCTGTGGGAAGACTCTAAGGACCGTCCAACCACTACTCTCACACCTAGGACAGAGAGGCCCTGATCACACTCAGTTGCCTGCTAACCTACCTGAGAGGGAGGGAGAAGAGGTCTGAATGATATTTTGTTCAGTTAGGCGATTGCCTGGGTGGCTCATCTCTCCCCAGAATTGAAAGATTCTTCAAGGAAGTGAATATAATATTTTATTTCTGCTTCATTATATATTGAAAAGGTGGAAGCATTTTTTTATTGTTTAATAGCTTTTAGTATCTTTTTAGACGGGAAGAAGAACCTTGGCAGCTATTGACCTCATAAAACTAGTTTGTAGTCCAGGTACATTGCAGGCAGCACAGCTTACAGGTAAGAAGATGAGCTATGGAGTCCTGAGAAATTTAAATACTAGCCCTGCCAGTCATTGGCCATGAGATTTTGAGCAAATTACTAAACAGCTCAACCACATACTCAGGATCTAGAAAAAGGAGGTGTTTTGAAGTGAGATATTACGTTAGGATACCTTGTGAAATTTCTTCTACTTATTGTACTTGAGAAACAGTAGCTATCTAAAAAACTCATTTAAGAGGGTCGTTTGTTGATACCTAAATAAGAGGTCAGGTAAGAAGGATCAAATTTCAGAGAATAAAAAGAGTTTTTGAAAAGAGCAATTTTTTGGTTATAATTAGTGAAGAAAGTGCTTCTAATACTATCAGAAAAAAAATTTTTAGGTCATACACTTTTGATCAAAATAGTCATGTAAATATTTAAGATTATTCACAAAAAATTCCTATGTTCTGTGATTTTGGAGTTTTTAAATAAACTTGGCCTGTTAAAAATACAATATTTCTTTCAAAAGCAGTTCCATTACATAAATAGGAATAAATACAATAAGATTAAAAGTCTAAATCCGCAGGAGACAGGAAATGTACCTATAAGAAAAAAATTTCTTCAATTTCCTTGAATTTACCTAAAGTACTCTTATATTTCTCAAGGACAAAGTTGCATTGTCTAGTGATTTATCTTTGTATATGAACCTGGAACATCCATAAATGAAAAAAGTAATCTAGAGCCATGACTTGCTATCAGTCAAATCTTGAGGTTGGCAATCCCAGGCCGAAATCGTTGTCTGATAATCTCATTACTATTTCCTGTCATCAGAATAGAAAGAGCAGTTGAGTTACAACCCCAGCCCCAAATCCTATCACTGATGCTGCCACAGGAGAAAATTCCTCCATTGCCCAACTCAATATCTGGTTTTTGAAGCCATACCAACAGGTAAAGGAGGAAGTGTGCTTTGAATCTGCTACTTAGGTGATGTATTTACCTAACTGAATGATGGAGTCAGTGGGAGAGACAATCAGTGAAATTAAGAGGCACACATTCCTGCCTGGATTTGCCAGTCTGCTTATTCAATACCAAGAACCCTGACTTTTTGGTTCCTGTTTTTTACCATACCCAGACTTCTACCCCATATCTCACTCAAAGTGGTTCACTTTACCCTCAGATAGTGTCCATGATGGCTGATTTTATGCATCAACTTGACTGGGCCTCAGGGGGGCCAGATATTTAGTTAAACATGATTTTGGGTGTTTCTGTGAGGGTTTTTTTTTTTTTGGAAATTTCCAGATCAGTTGACTGAGTAAAACATATTGCCCTCCATAATGTGGATGGGCCTCATCCAATCTGTTGAAGGTGTGAATAGAACAAAAGGCTGACCTTCCCTAAAGTAAGAGGGAATTCTCTTGGCTGATGGTCTTCAAATTGGAAGATAGGCTCCTCCTGGTTTTACCTAACTATATCTATCTACCTCTCTCTTTCTCTCTCTCTCTCTCCTATTGGGGCTGTTTCTCTGGAGAACTCTGACTAATACAGTATCATCCACTTCTAAACACAAATCATTCTTACACCTTCACATCTAGGTGTATAATAACCTCGAGATGTACACGTAGAGTGGCTTGATAATCTTCTAAATTATTCTGTGTGCTAATCCTGATGCTAGTCGATCTTTTTCCTTAAGTATGTACCTACCATATAATGTGCCCATGGTCAAAATAATGAAGAAAATTTCTTTTCTTTTTTTTATATAGACAAATTGGTTGTATGTTTTATTTGTTGATTGGTTGGCTAGCTGTTTTGTTAGTATCAGTTGGTTAGCACAAGATTTTTTTTTTCCTCAAAATTTTGCCCCTTCTTCATAAGACACTTTTAATCTAATCATTCTAAAAGAGCTACACTTCATCATTAAAATACACAATGACTAATATTATTTAATAAGAAGATTGACCACCACTTTAAAAGAGGAATAAAAAAGCATAAGTAAGGCCAAAAATTATTTACCATATTAAATAGAAATGACTTGGGATCCATTCTTACCTATCTTCAAATATTTTGCCAGCATATTTCAAGGTTGAGACATGTGCAGCCCACAAGTACTTCAACAGGTCTTCAAAGCTACTAGAAGGATCCTGTAAATGCTGTAGCAGAGGAGAAATTTATTCATATTTGAGAAAATATAACAATTCCTCTCCTTACCATTTAATTTAATCCCATATATAATTTATAAATATTCCACATGAGAGGAGAATTTTGTTTCCAAGAACTGTGCAAGCTCTCAGTGACTAACACTCTGTAAAAGAGTATAGTAAATATCTATTATAAGTAATAATATTGAATGCACCTATAAGAAATGAGCTGCAACAATTTTCTCAAGAGTCAGTATTTTATACTGGCCAGGAGGATTTTGGCTTTGGTTTGTCATTTGCTTTCCTGCTACCATAGTAGAAATTACTACAAAAGTTTAAAATTAAGAAAAGGAGGAAATTTTTATTAGAATATTTAATTCAATCATATCTAAAGTAGTGAACTAATAATCTATAGAACTAGTAAATCTATCTTTTCACTGTGGACCTTAGCCCACGTCTATGTTTAGCCAATGTTTGTATTTTGCTCATTGAATATTTGGTTTTGATTACCACATAATTGTTTAGTTCTACTATATATGATCATTTATTAATTCAGTTGAAATAAGTTAATTGGCTGTTCTAAAAACCAACTCCATAATTGTGTTGCTCCCAAGAGTTAACCCTCGGTTGCCATGCAGGTTCAATTAACCAGACTACTCTTTTTATTTAGTAAAATATCTTTTGTGCTCTCACATTTATGTATAACTTATTTGAAATGAATGGATAGACTTTGTATTAATGCCGTATTGGTTCAGAGGGTATTAATGGCACATTAATACCCTCTGAACCAATTACCTGCTGTAGTGTAATAATATAATTTGCATAACAATTTATATTTTTACACTTAGGAAAACATTATACGATGCACACAAAAACCTAGACAAAAAGCATTATACAAAAAAGGAAATTCTCTTACCACCTCCTAAGAAAATAAATTATAAAACTTAAGAAAACAACCTGGTAAAAGGTATTCCACTTGCTCATTGGCTCAGGAAAGGATGACTGACAACTAGAAACGTTAAGACAAAACTGTGTCTGATCCTTGGGTGGTGGCAAAAGTATGACTTGGTCTGATGATATCCCCATTATGCCAGAATCAACCGCAGCAAGGAAAGGTAATGCACATAGAAAGTAATTCATATCTGTAACAGCAAAATACTTATTATTACCACAAGCACTAACAAATGTGATAGAGAATATCTTTAAGTAATCTATAAACCAGTAAGCAAAAATTACAGATCCAGAAACCTAAAAGTCACTAGCAAAAAAAAAAAAAAATTGAAAATCTCCCTAAGGATCATATACATAACTTTAATATGCTTTTTTTAATGACCCTACAATTATAAATAAACGTAGGTTCAAGCAGTTGTCTATAATATCTTAAATAAAAACTAATTTTAATATTTAATATTTAAATGAATGAATTAACTTTTTTATTTCTTCTATTTTTATTTTTATTTATTATTTTTTTATTTCTCTCTAAATATAACCTATTCCAGCAGATTTAGACATTATAATTTAGATGGCTGATTCTCACTGGTGATGCAGAATATTTTTTATCATAGACACACATTTATGAATGCAATTCTACGCCCCAGTGGAGCAAACTACAAACTACTAAATCAATTTGAGAATAAAGCCTGAATTCTACATCTATGGCCATGACTATTTGTGGGTCTTGAAAAGAACCAGTCTGTATTAGAAGTATTAGAAAAATATGTAAAGGTGTATGGGACATGTGTCACTCTAAGAAAGTGAAATTTAAGAATATTTAAGAATATTTAATATATTCTTGTCTCTAGTTATTGGGAAATATCTCTAAGAAATTGTGTGTAAATTTTATTACTAAAACACAAAATAGAATTAAAGAATTAGAAAATACCTTCTGATTATCTTAGTATTAAATATCTGACTGAAGGCTTTGATTATGGATCGATAAAATGATTTGTGGTACACTACTCTGACATGTTTATGGTTTAAAAGTCAAACACATTTGGTCTGAGCAAAATGAGAAAAAGCCCTATTTACTTGCTCCCTCATTTCTCATCCTTCCTCATTCTGGAGACTCACCCTCACTCGTGAGACCTCCCACCTGACTGCCACTGCTGGGCTTTCAGAGGCCATGGTCCTTTGCAGCTCCTAGTTTCAGTCCTTCCATGAAAAGCTAAAGATGTCCTAGGGAATCGTTATTGACATTATGGCTGTTAAATTCTAGAATGTGGCATAAAGGCCACAAGGTACATGATGAAATAGATTCCTTCTTACAAAGGAATAATATTGTTTTGTCTCTGTCCCTAAGATTTCAGGTTGAATACTTTCCTTGGGGGTGGTTATTACCTATTTTGCCATTTAAATGAACCTACCAGCCCACCAACTGTCCACAGAGATACACAGAGGATCTCCAGATTCATAGCCACAGCCTTCCTTTTGTCTGGGATCAGCTAATCTTCCTAGAAGAGAAAAGGTGCAGGGATTATTTATTATATGCTAACATTAATTCTTGAATATCAATAAATATTTTACTTTAATTTGGTCTCTTCTTCTTTCATTGATCCCCAACAACTCCCTCTCACTCAATCCCTCTCTCCCTTCCTTTTCTTGTCCCTTTCTTAAACACACACACACACACACACACACACACACACACACCCTACACTCAATCACATGTTTCTATGCCATCCTGTTTCCAGGTCCTGTCCTTTGGCTTAATTTCTAATATTATCAAATTAGAATAGAATTTTTCAGGTGGACTTAAACATTGGTATTTTTTTTAACTAGGCAATTATTTTCAATATGCAACCAAGACTGCGAAACACTGCTTTGGCTCATCCTTTTATTTCCTAGTAGATTTCATTTTTATTTCCCCAGTAAAATTTCATCCACATTTCAAGTCTCAGTTTAAATTCATTTTTTCCTGATTACTCCAGCTGACTCCACTCTGCCCTTTGTTTTGCACTTTTATCTTTTATCCAAGAGTTATTGTTAATTGTTTTCTATTTAATTTCTGCTATCTTTTTCTATTTCACTTGTGTTGTAAATTCTTTGATGGCAGGTAAACTGAAAGTACTTACTCACACCCCATCTCCTCACTGCTCTTAGTAAATGCTGGTCCCTTATCAGCTCATCAGTGGATGACTTTAGTCAGGCTTGACCCTGATGTGTGAATGCAACAAAAGTGTAAGAAGGGCATTTATCTACCAGCTCATTCAGACTCCATCTCTCTCCTGAGGTTGGCATGCTTCCCATAGTAGACTTCATGTTAGTGATTTCTCTTGGACCAGGGTTGTTTTGACCCCAAGGAATGTAAGATAAATAAGAGTAGATTTGGGTCTCAGGACATTCCCTGACAAAGACGCAGGACTTGTCAACCTCAGTAGCTCCTGAATATGACCACTGCTCAGACTTAAGATCAACCATAATCTTCTCTCTATAGTTTTTCCATTGGAATAGAACAAATCTCCTTATTGATAGTATTATCAGTGTGGAGTAGGCAGAAGCACCACTATCCTTCATGAGCTTCTTCTGTCAGCCAGAACAAAAATATCTTTTTAATTCATGAATCCTTGGCCCACAATGTATCTCCTAACTAAACATTAGAATGTATTTTCAAGAGGAATCAATCATTTGCAGAGAAACATCCTTATGAATAAGATGGCACTCCTTGCCTATCAGCCCTATCTCCATGTATAGGTAATCACAATTGGAACTTCAAAAAATTCAAGCTAATTTGACATCACCTTCTGTCTTTAATGTATATCCTTTTGACTGCTTTGTTCATCTGAGTGCTTAGAATGGCATCTAGCACCTAGCAGGAGTTCAGTAAATACTTGTAGTATGCTCAATAGATTTCAATAGATTTAATATGAAGTCTTTCTGTGTTTGGCAACTATGCCTTATGCCCCATTGTGGTTTCTAGTCAAAACAGAAGCACATAAAAGAAGGATTTATGGAGCAGAAGGAGAAGTAGAGAAATATGGTTATGAGGGGAAAAGAGGAAAAAGAAAAGGATCAATTTTCAAAAACATGGTATGGTATATACAGAGTCTTATTTCCCAATTACTACATGGTCATATTGGTAGATCATCAGGATGAAAACAAGAGTCATTCTTACCTGTTCTGTATTGCCAGCCATTCTGGAGAGGTAACCCCCATAAAATATTTTGTTCATTGTCTGCTCCAATGTTTTCAAAATAACTCGCTGTCTTGTTCACTAGGATTTTGTACATCCCCATTCTCTCAGGGTATACCCAGGGATCAATAATGTACTTTCCATTCTCTACCCTGTAGTCACTGAACTGACCAGCACTCTTCTTCCACAGCGGGGGATACAGATCTGAGAAATTAGATGCTCTGGCTAAAGAAGCAGAAAAGCAACCAACTAGTACACAGGTCCAAGGAGGAAGGAAAGCCATTGCACCAAAGCTGGGGGTTGAGATTGTGGCAAGGCTTTTATTGGGAAATGGAGGAAGAAGTCATGGTATTTGCTTATATCCCAGCATGTCAACACTTTTTGTTCTTTTCCCTGAAAAGAATAGAGTGAAGATGGGAAGGCCTTGCCAATGAAAATAGGGTGTCTCTCTTGCTAAATAATAAATGGATTTATTGATAATAAATTTATCAATATAGTTCATTATTCACATGATAGTCCAAACAAGCTGTTGAAAATTTTATTGCTGAATGAATAAATATTCTAAACACTTTCAGAAAACTGCTATTAAGTTTACATTGTGTTTTTATGCCTATTAAATGAAATACACCCCTACACATATATCTTGACCTTATTCATCTAGAAATTTAAAGATATGTGCAGTTACCTATGTCTGCAGAAAACAGTTTACATAGCAAGCCTGAGAATATTATAGTTTAAAAAACCAGCTTGCAAGGTTGGCACTTGGCTGGTATCTGTCTACTTGGCTCTCAAAGTTCCCAGTCAACAGTTAAATGACAAGTGATTCACTATACCTAGACTGTGCAAGTAATATGGTTTATGCTCAACACCTGCTTTCTTTGTAGAGTCTGGAACTTCCATATATGACCAGCCCCCAGTAAATAGCTTGGGTACTAACTCTTTAGTGGGCATCCCTGGGCAGAAACATAACACACATATTGCTGTCCTCCTGTTACTGGGGGAAAAGTGTGCTCTGTGTGACTTCTCATGGGAGGGAAAGAGCATTTAGAAATCTACACATGCATTCCTCCAGACTCTGCCTGTGTCTTTTCCCCTTTCACTCAGCTGTGTGTTCTTACTACATCACCATAAAGAACCTTAGCCATGAGTATAATCATATGCTGAATCTTGCGAGTCTTCTAGAGCATGTTTAAACATAGGTCTCTGAATGAAAACCTTCAGATACCCACTAGTTATCTCTCACCAGAGGCTAAGAAAAAAATGTTTTAAACATTTATTTAGTATGTTTAGTGAATATAAAAACTTCTAGCCCCCATATTGAATCATGTATCTCTAGACCCTAGAGGAAAAGGCAAAGTCTAACAGGTTTTAATTTTAGGTGTATAAGTGTCAACAATATAAAAAAGAAATTCCTTGATATTATAATTTAATTAAAAAGGAATGGACTGTCTTAAAGTGCTGAGTTTTTTCCACACAGAGGCTATTGAACTAGCGTTTGGGGGATAACATAAAGGAAATTGATATATTAGCTAATAGTTCAACTATTAATAAATAGTTGAATTTTGCAACTCCTTCTGTGTCAGAATCTAAAATATAGGTTAGGCTGACCTATAATATTATAGATAAGACTACTGTCAACAGAAACCTTCCAGGGTTTCCTAATCTACGTTATGATTACAAAATATATCACCAATGATATTGGGGTACTCCCTTACCATTGAAAAAAAAGCTTTAATGTGTTGCACACATAATATGACGGTTGATGTACCAGGATTTAGAATAATGTGTCAATATATACTGGAAAAAAAAAGAATGTTCCATTTAGTAGAAGTTTCTTTTTTTTAATGGCTGAAAATAATCATCATGTTTCACATACAGGCAATAATTCAAACAGAAGGGTCACATATTTCAGCATAAATATACAATCTATAGAACTCAGAATAATAATATAACAATGGTTAACTTTACTATGAATTATTTTCAGAAGCTTGAAGTGCACTTATGTACCCAATAGACGAAGCCAGTCTATGGGCAAAAACTCCTAGTTAATTCCCAGTTTTCTTTGATCCTTAGAATGTTAACTGGGAACATGGATAATCCAGAATTAAGGCTACAATTCCAGTATCTCTTGCATAAGTAACCACATTACTAGGTGCCAGCCACTGGGACAGGAATGGAAATCATGTCCATGTATCCCTTAAAAAAAGGGGAAGGCAACTTTTTCATCCCTTCCTCTATTCTGTGGCTTGGAATGTAGATGTGATGGCTACAATTCCATCTCGATGCTTATGGACAATAATACCACCTTGGGGGTAACAAAATGCAAAGCTGGAGATCGCATGAGTCCTAGAAGACTGTGCAACCACGAAATATAACTGAGTCCCTACATCTGGATTTGACTTGAGACAGAAACAACTTTCTATCTTACTTCTAGCACAGTTATTTGGGTTTCACCTGCACATAGTGAAAATAATGTCCTCACAAGTAAGCAGTACAAAAGTCTGATTATTAGCATCATCAGAAAACCCTGTTTCCCAGCAGGTCAAAAGTGAGGCTTGCTCTGGCATGGTCCACACTGACTATCCCTCAGCAGGATATAACTGCTTTACTCCTGTCATTTTATTTACCCAATAGTCTTCTGATCACTGATTTTGTTGATCCATAGATCAACTTCTGATCAAGTTGATCCATAGATCAACTTTCCAAACATATTAATATAAAGGGGAAGTGGTGAAAATTACTGTTTTTTATTCTGGATCAAGAACAAGCATTCTGGATATCAAGAAAATATATTCCATCTTTATAAAAAATTAACATATGGATGTATATTATACGACATATTTTTCTAGAACCAAATGCCAACATTAGCCATGTACTAAATTAATATATATAAATCAGTAATTTTAATATAAAAACACTTAGGAGCATAAAGGAATAAATATATTGGAGGAAAAGTTCCCATTTAAAATTTCAACAAAGGGACTGAAATATGTAGGAATAAATTTAAATGTGTTAGATAAATATGGGAAAAAATCTTTAGACACACTCATGAGAGACACAAAATAAAACTGAACAAGTTTAAGTCATGCCATGTTCTTAAATGAAAAAACTCAGCATTATCAAGATGCTAATTGATAAATTCAACACAATCACAATGAGAAATATCAACAGAATTTTTAGAAGTAGTACAGCTAAGTCTAAAGTCTCTAAAAAAAAAAGCTGAGAAAATAAGAAAACTCTAAAAATAAGGGTAATAAGAATGAGAGGCAACTTCCCTTAACTGATATTAAAACTTAATGATTAAAGTAACACATGAGAGTCATCCACATCCAGAGTCCTCAGTGGGATACTGTAACCATATGCATATAAGCAGATAGATCATTGGACTAACAAAAAGAAAAAGGTTTTTTAAAACAAGACCCGACCCCAAAACAAATGAGCAATTTATAGGGAATTGTAGGGCTAAATCTGCACAGTCCTTATGGATGTTATGGGCATTGGATTCCTACATACAGTGGGAAAATAAGAATACATACTGAAGTAAGATATTTGTTAAAGATACTACAAGAAATAATAAAGTCAATAGAAGAAGCTAGATTTTCTAATCCAGAAAACTGTGAACAGCATATATAGATGTATTGAACCAGTCAAAGAGAAAATAATCAGAAGCTTCCAAGTAAGCCCCAAGTGAATGTTCAACTTATCATGGCATGCACTGCTAGGTACATACACCAATAGTCATTTCCTCTCTCTTTCTTAGTAAGGCAACAATAATGTTTTTAGTGCAGGACAGTCTTTTCGGAAATAAAAGTTATGTTAGTTCCTCTCACTTACAGCAAGCTGTGGCTATGTGATTAAGTTTTGTCCAGTTGACTGCAAGCCAATATGTGATGTTGCAACTTTCAGGAAACCTCCTTAAATGACAGTTTGTCTTTTCTTATTTATTCCTTCTTCCTTCCGCTGGCTGGAGTAACTTGAGACTGACAAACCCTCTTAGATTATGAAGTAGCAAAAAGGGTGGAGGAACAAGAGCATAGAAGAACCTAGGTTTCTGATATTCATGGCGCTCTAGACTACCCACCTCTGGACTACTGTTTCTAAAGAAGAAATGAAATTTTATCTTGTACAATACAATTTTTTTTGCAGGATTTGTTACTAATCTGAACTGACATTCTAATGATGTCTCTCAGTATCTCTCTGACTCTTCCCTTACCTGTAATGTAGACGTAGGGTTACCTACTCTTATATCCACTAATTATTACTGTTTCAAGTCGTTGGAAGTTTGTGATAACATAGAAAATTTGGATTCAATTATTGGATAGAAAATTTGTATTTAAATGTGAAGCACAAACAGGAAAACAAATCAATCTGTATTTGTGTTTGAAACACATGTGTACATACAATAACCCAAACTCCAAAAGATCCACGTGAGATGAACACTAATATCTACTTCATAATAGGGACACTGAGGCTTATCAGGATTAAAGCACTTACCCAGAGTCACTCAGGATGCAAATGGGAAAGCCTGATCCCAGGTCTGCCTGGTCAGAGCCAAGGCTTTTCTAAGCTATACTATATCGTGCCACAAAATAATAAATCAGATTATAGGAAAAAAATTATTTAAGAATGAAATTATGCTTAAACAACTCCAGCATTTTATTCATATCAAGGCATTTGTCAAGATTCTTTGCCTATAATTCTGATTGAAAGTATTAAATGACAAATGTTTGTGGAAACTGCCAGAAAATTAAAGCCAGAAGACATGTGTCCTCGTTTCAAATTTGCACTAGCAGTGTGAACTTGGGGACTCTGATTCTGAATTTTTTTCTGCAAAACAAGGATAATAAAACCATTTTCTACTTCTGCAAGTCATTGGGAAACATGGATGAGAGAGGATGTAGACCAAAGGAGTAAGAGTGTAAATCCATTCAAAAATAAAATCATAAAGCCATTTTTATTAGAATTAAACACCATCTGAGGACATGTTTGACCCACCTCCATATTCTAAGTATGTGCCTTGACTTATGCATGATTTGATCATATTCTTGAATTGCTTTGATGCTTTCATCCTTCTATTCCCTGTTTGGTCAGAGAGTAGAAACATTTAAAGGTTCTTTTTGTAGATAAAGCACTGGTTTCATGTCATAGTAATCAATAAAATTTCTTAAATTGCCAAAAAGAGAACATAAGGTCGACTTTTTAAAAATAAAATATCCCCAAATACTTACCTGACCTATACTTAAGAGCATATGAAAGATATTTTATGTTGCTATTTTTAATCACATATGATACATTTATACAAGTGTGCTAGTACAGCAGCTAGGTCATGTTTTTCCTGGTTCAATATTCCTTGGATATACTTTGTCTGAAATGGGCTTTTATTAACTCCTATGTAAAATTATCTTTATTCCTTCCATTATGGCATGAAATATAAAGGGAAAAAAGGAAAAACAAAAATGAACAACCAAACATAAAACACCAAAACCACATCATCATTGGAACAAAGGCATGGATGTATTTGAAAATTATAGACTATAAACATATTTAAAGTAAAGATGTACCTGAATGCATTGACTGGTGCAGGGTAAACTTTCTGTAAGATCTGGAGCCACAACAGGGGACTATCACTATAGACACCCAGTATGAAATCCTAAAAGAAAAAAGAAGAAAATACAAAATAATCATATTGACATGATTCTTATTATCTAACTCTTACTCCTTGATAGAAGGCACTGTCCCCATGATTCCCATCAGTTTTCTACAAGTCTTATTGGTTATCTCTTTAAATTTTTCCCTTTTCTATCACTGACCTTACCTTATATTCTTGACAACTGAATTCTAAGAGTTATCACTCCATTCCTGGAACACTGACAAGCTGGGGTACTGTTGCCCCTAATCCTTTGTCCTCCTGATCCAATCCATCTTATGCAGTGCATTCTGAATAAGTCTCAGCACTGTCTTGATCTTGTTATGACAACTCAAAACATTACTTTAAACCCTACTGTCCACTTGACCAAGTCAAGACTATAGCAGTTTGCTTACCTGTGAGCTTCACAACCTTGCCCAGCTATCCTCTGTATCATAGAAACAACACATTCATTGTTTCTTTGAATAAGCTATTTTGCTCTTTTCACTCTCTGTCTGATTATGTCTTTTCCCTTCTCATCTCCACTTAACACTATCATACTTTTGGGGCGCCTGGGTGGCTCAGTCATTAAGCGTCTGCCTTCAGCTCAGGTCATGATCCCAGGGTCCTGGGATCGAGCCCCGCATCGGGCTCCCTGCTTGGCGGGAAGCCCACTTCTCCCTCTCCCACTCCCCCTGCTTGTGTTCCCTCTCTTGCTGTGTCTCTCTGTCAAATAAATAAATAAAATCTTTAAAAAAAACAAAAACAAAACACTATCATACTTTCTGTGTCAGTTCAAGTTCTGCCCTTCACAAATTTTCTGTGATTTAGCACATTGCACGCAGTAGATAATCCTTTCAATGCACTTAATTTCATTTATCTTTAGCAAATGAGATGTATTCTGAATAGGCCAGTGTAAGGAGAAGCAGGAATAGAAAGAGGAGCTTGGTTACTCTGAAGAATAATGGACAATGTACTGTATATTTTTTTCTCAGGATACTTTCAGGAGTTTCTCTTTGTCTTTTGTTTTCAGCAGCTCGAATGTAATATACTAATTATTTGTTTATGAATCCTGTTTGGTGTTTTCTGTGATCCATGGGCTTACAGTTTTATGTTTGTCATTAATTCCAGAAAATTTTTAGCAATTAATACTTCAGATATTTCTTTCACCCCATTCTGTTTTCTCTGTTCTGTTTTTCCCCTACTCTATCTTTTGTTCATTTCAGTTTTGGTAATTTCTATTCACCTATTTTCAAGTTCACCAATTTTTGTTGCCTTAGCGAAGTGTCTTGATGAACCTGTCATAGGCATTCTTCATCTCTGTTACTGTTCTGATTTTTAACATTTCCATTTATTTATCTCTTTACTGAAATTACCTGTATGAGCTTATATGTTGACCACCTCTTCTTCTAGAGACTTTAACATATTAACCTACATATTTAAAATCCTTTTGAGATGGTTTAAACATCCAGGATATTTCTGAATCTGGTGCTAGTTTCTTTGTAGCTTTGAAAGTACATTTATTTCCTTGATTTTTCTTACGCCTCAGATGTTTTGAACATGGCAACATATCAAACAGAATAACAAATATTAATCTACCTTTGTACAAAGGTTACGCTGGATTCTGAGCTATTGGGACTTAGGTCATCTCAGGGCAAGGAAACCCTGAGGCCAGAAAATGACAAATGGTTTTTGAGATAAACACTAGAGTTAAATAGTTTTGGCTTGAATGTGGGCACACCTGACTTTCTGTTAGGCCTTTAGTGGGGATGTGATATTTGTGTTGTTGCTATGGTTGCACTCAGTGAACCAGAGGCTTCAAATTCCTATAATGATACTTTGTGTTTTATATTGGGAACTGGTTTGCCAGACAATTTTTTTAAGTCTCCCTCCATCTTCATCTTTAGATTTTCCCTTTGTGGTGTGCTATGCTTCGGGGAGAGTCGGCCTGTTTAGATCCCCCAGCAGTATTTCACACTTATACCTGACATGCGTTAGCCTCGTGGAGGTGGGGATGTTGGATGATTTGTGATTTGCGTTGGCCAATAGAATGCAGTGAAAGCAATGATGAGCAATTTCTCAGCCTAGACCTTAAGACGCCTTGCAGTTTCTGCTGTTGGCCTTTTGGAGACATCCATTTAGCTTGCTGAAGAGGCATGTGGTGGAGAATCAGACAACACCCACCATCCACCAAAACAGAGATCGTTCTAGACCATCCAGTTTCAATTTAGCCACCAGATTGCTGAGGTCACATTACTGAGCCAAGGCAAGACCAACAGAAATCTGCCCAGCTAAGCCTAACCTTAACTGCTAACCCACAAATTTTGAGCTCCGTAAGTGAATGTTGTTATAAGCTGCTAAGTTTTGGGGTGGTTTGTAACATAGCAATGGACAATTGATACAAACACACTAGCAATTTAGAATAAAATTTTTTTTTCAAATTTTAGAAAGGTAATATTTGATTTTGTAACCTTAAGTAGAGTCTGAGCCAAATATCCTGTAATCAAACACATTAAGTGTATGTAGTGAAAGTAGGAGCATTCACACTCAAGAAGTTAAATAAAGACTATACATAGCATTATGATTTATTTCTATAAAACAAGACTGTTAAATGAAATGGTAGGATAAGGATTGACTATAAATATCCTAATACATCTTATTTATTCATAAAAACATAATTCCAGTTTAATCTAAGGTCTATACATACATATATGCATAAATACATACAGATATATTTAGATATATGCATTAAATACTCATTGAATCTGGTCGCTTGAAGACACTGAAGAATAGAGTTTACCACTGTTGACATGACCACTGTCATCAGATTAATATTAGACATCTGATGATGTGTCAGCAACAGGACTTTCAAGTATGGAGCAATACTTGATAGGCAGTCTTTCTTAAAACTTCTTTCAGTGCCTCCTATGTATTTATTAGCACAGATTTATGTCTAAGCAGTCTCTTTTCAAATCAACTTCCATAACCATGTTCTCACTAATAAAAGCATATTTTTCAAGGACAAGAATTAAATTATTACATATATTGACAATGTAATCAACTCAATATTTTTCACTTTTGTTAAAAACCATCACCATCATCATCAAAACTATCTTCATAATTACGTGTATTAACATTAATGTCATGTTAGCACTTTTCCTATTAGTCAAGAGATTCAGAAGAGGTTCATGATTACAGTCTTACATACTAGTTGTCCCATATTTTATTGTTGGTAAGAAACTTCACAGTAACCTATGGAAAACTTCTGGGGAAAAAATCACTTTATGCACTATTAAAGACAGATATGATTTTTATCGCAGTTATTCATAGGATTATCTTTAGTTTTTGATACTTACATAAGCAATTAAATGAAGGTCAATTAATAGCAAAGCTACCTATGTGAATTCTAATCATTCTTCTTATATAAACTATGTTCTTGAGATAATGCAATAAATAAGAAGAGTGCCTAATCCAGACTAGGAACTAGGAAAAGGGCCTAATCCAGAGTAGGAGTCAGGGAAGACCTTGCAGAATATTAGGATAAACAGACAATAACCAAGGAAACTAGGGGAAGAACACTCTAAACAGAAATTGAAAAACCTGCAAAATTCTAGAATATTAAAGACTGGGACATTGCTACAATTTATTAGTGTTTCACCATTAAAATAACTATAAGGGGCTTGGAAAAGAGTGGAAAGAATTACTAGTGAGTCAGTTTAGGACCATCCCATAGAAACATGATCTCAAAGTCATTTTCCATAGGACTTCAAGACTTTTTTTTTTTTAAAGATTTTATTTATTTATTTGACAGAGAGACACAGTGAGAGAGGGAACACAAGCATGGGGAGTGGGAGAGGGAGAAGCAGGCTTCCTGCTGAATAGGGAGTGCGATGCGGGGCTGGATCCCAGGACTCTGGGATCATGACCTAAGCCGAAGGCAGATGCTTAACGACTGAGCCACCCAGGCACCCCAGACTACAAGACTTTTAATCAACCTTCTTTAACTCCAATATTTTAGGTTGGCATTCAGAAGTGCCATAATCTGGACCTAAAAATTTCTTGAGGGGCGCTGACTTAGTTGGTAGTGCATGTGACTCTTGATCTCAGGGACAGTTCAAGCCTCATGTTGGGCATAGAGCTTACTAAAAACAACAACAAAAAACAAACAAAAACTTTTGAAACAATCTCTCTCAATCAAACTAGGCGTTATGTTTCCTACAAATGCTAAAGGAATACTTTCCTCTTGATTAGTATACATTTCTCTGTGTGGGATTTAGCTTCCTTTCTGATCACAATTTTTAAAATGTTAACCTACCTTCAACACAGCACAATCCCTTTTCTCTGCAGCTTTCCATATCTACATGAGAACTCTTCTTCCTCTAAGCTCAGATAATTGACCACTGGATGGGCACTTTGAATATTGTTGAATTGTTATTTATATTTACATGCCATCTGGCTTTCATGATGTTGAATTGAAGTATAAACAATCATAAATAAATAAATCCATGTTCACACAACCTAAAGTATATTATAGAGTGTTGGTGTTCACAAGGTAGTTCCATTGCAAATCCTTTTGTATACAATACATCCCATTACTTATTAGGGCTTAATTAAATTTAATTGTGTCTAACAATTACAATTCCATATGTAATTCTGCTGTTGGGTGGTGTTCTATAGATGTGAATTATGCTCGGTTGGTTTATAATGTTAATCAATTCTTCTGGGTCATTCTTAATTTTCTTCCTAGTTGTTCTCTCCATTATTGAGGGTGTGGTATTGAAGTTCCAACTAATGTTGTTGAACTGTAAATTTCTTCCTTTAATTCTGTTAGATTCTGTTTCATTTATTTTGGTGCTCTATTCATAGCTATGTACATATTTATAATTTTAAGTTAATTGATTTATAATTGCTATTTCTTCCTAACAAATTGACTCTTTTGTAGTTTCTGGGAAAAGTCTCCTGGGATTTTAATTAGAATTGCATTCATTTAGAGAATTGAAAATTTAACAACACTGAGGTTTCTAGTTGATAATCATGATATACCTTTTCATTTATGTCTTCTGTAATTTCTTTAGCAATGTTTATAGCTGTCAGTATTTATCTTTTACATATATTTTGGTAGATGTATCCCTAAAAATTTTATGTCTGGGAGAGTATTGTAAGCAGATTTTAAAAATTAATGTAATTTCCAATTGTTCATTGCTAGTATGGAGAAATACAATTAAACATTGTATATTGATCTTGATTTCCTTTGGTCTTGCTAAATTTATGCAGTAGCTTCTTTTTTAAGATTATTTAGTATTTTTATCTACAAAATCATGTTGTCTGAGCAGAAAGACATTTTTTTTTTTTAAAGATTTTATTTATTTATTTGACAAAGAGAGACACAGAAAGAGAGGGAACACAAGCAGGGGGGAGGGGGAGAAGGAGAAGCAGGCTTCCTGCAAAGCAGGGAGCCCGATATGGGGCCCGATCCCGGGACACTGGGATCATGACCTGAGCCGAAGGCAGACGCTTAACGACTGAGCCACCCAGGCGCCCCAAAAGACACTTATTTTTTGTTTTTCAATCTGCACAACTTTATTTTTCTTATTTTATTTGTACTACCTACAACCTCCAATAAAATACAGAAGTGGTAAGAGTGGACATTTTTGCTTGGATTCTGGTCTTAAGTGAAATGCAGTCCTTGCCATTAAACATTACCCATAGATTTTTCACAGATGTACTTTTTCGTCTTGTGAAAGTACCTTTCAATTCCTGGTCTCCTTCTTTTTAATCACAAAAATGTGCTGAATTTTGTCAGCTGAGATTTTTTAACCTATGGGGATGATCTTACATTTTCCCCCCAAGTTCTGTTAATATAATAAATTATATTAATTAATTTTCAAAGAGCAAATTAAGTTACTATGCTACGATGAACTATATTTGTCCATAATGTAGGACCCCCCCTTTTTTTTAGACATATATTTACTGGTTTATTATAAAGGATACAGCTCAGGAACAGTCAAGTGGAAAAGATGCATTTGGGCAAGGTATGGGGGGAGGGTCATGGAGCTTCCTTGCCCTCTCTGGATGCAACACACTCCTGCATGCATTCACCAATCTGGAAGCTCCATGGACCCTTTTTATATACAGCTGGATTCAGTTTGCTAATATTACAATTAGTTTGTATCTGCTCATGAGGCACATTGGACTGTAATTTCCTGTTCCTGTTTTTGGTGATGATACAGGGTTATGCAGTCCTCATAAATGACTTGATAATTACTCTCTTCTGTTATTTTCAGAAAGAGTTTGTGTAAGATTGTATTTTTCTTTCCTTGCATGTCTGAGAGAATTCACTAATGAACATCTGGGCCTGGAAAGTTTTTATTGTGTGTAGGGAAAGATTTTTTTTAAATTACATTTCCCATTTCTTTATTTAGCGTATGACTATTCAGATTTTCTATTTATTTTTGTGCCAGTTTTGTGTTTTAATCTTTCAAGAAATTTATCAGCTTTACCTGTTTTCAAAGTTGCATAGATTTGTGTATTGTTATCTTTTAATGTTGGTAAAATATATAGTGATATCTCGTCTCATTCCTGATATTGGTAATTTGTGTCCTATTCTTTTTTCTTCACCAGTCAAACTGCACATTTATCAATTGTATTGACTTTTGAAAATCATTGGTTCTGTTGATTTTTTTTGCTGTTCACTCATTTTATAGTTAATTGATTTACACTTTTTAGTGTTTCCTTTTTATTTACCGTACTTTGTGTTTAATTTGATGTCCTTTTCATAGTTTCAGAAGACAGTTTAGGCCATTAATCGTGAGCCTTTAAAAAAAATTTTTTTTTTTAAAGATTTTATTTATTTTTTTTTTAGGGAGCGAGCAAGAGAGAAACAGCATGAGAGGGGAGAGGGTCAGAGGGAGAAGCAGGCTCCCCGCTGAGCCGGGAGCCCGATGTGGGTCTCGATCCCAGGACCCTGGGATCATGACCTGAGCCAAAGGCAGATGCTTAACCATCTGAGCCACCCAGGTGCCTGCCTTTTAAAAATTTTTATGTAAGTGTATAAGTTTTATAAAAGTGTATACAAGTGTACTTTCTTCTAAGCACTGCTTTAATTGCACATCACAAATTTTGATGTGTTGTACTTATTTTCATTGAATACAAATTCTTTCTAATTTACATTGTGCTCACTTCTTTAGCTCATGAGATATTTAAGTGTGTTGTCATTTTTTTAATATTAGGGGGGATATTTCAGATATCTTTTTTATTTGATTTTTAATTTAGTTCTATAGTCCCTGGAGTGAGTTACTGTAAAGAATATATATTACATATTTTAAATCCTTTTTATATCAAGGCTTTTTTGTTTGTTTGTTTTGGATTTTTGTTTGTTTGATTTTTTGGTTGACAATATAGCCTATCTTACAGAATATTTCTCTTTTTTTTAAGATTTTATTTATTTATTTGAGAGAGAGAATGAGAGAGAGAGAGCACAAGACGGGGGAGGGTCAGAGGGAGAAGCAGATTCCCTGCTGAGCAGGGAGCCCGATGCAGGACTCGATTCCAGGACTCCAGGATCATGGCCTGAGCCAAAGGCAGATGCTTAACTGACTGAGCCACCCAGGTGCCCTCTTGCAGAATATTTCAATAGCACTTGAAAAGAATGTGTGTTCTTACAATGTTGAGTGTACTGAAAACGACCTCAGCCGCAGGATAACCAGGTAAGGTATACTTCAACACCCAGAGCTTCTGTTTTTTCTTCCATCCAGGTCACTAAATGTCCCAAGTGTAAAATACAATGCCATAAATATACATTAAAAGACCTGGGAGATATGGCCTAGGAATTCTATATTTCTCTATTAAAATTCCAAATCTCTGTTAAAATTCCAAATTCTATATTTCTCTGTTAAAATTCCAATTGTTATAGAAGTTCCGAGTCCCTTTCTCCTTCCAGTCTGGAAACAGTTCTTCCAAAGCACATGAATCAAGGCAAGCTCCTGAGAAAGTCTGAGCTCCACTTTGAATGGCACCCTCTGCTAGACACACACAGATGTCCTTTTCATGTTTAGTAGCCATGCTTTAGAGGAACTCCTGCAGAAAGCCCTGCAGGACCTACACCAATTATATTACCACAAGCACTTCTGCAAACCTCTCCATGTTCATTGTCCATTGCTCATCTTTATGCTGAGAATAGATAGAATAAAATGTAGTAAATTGAGGTACAACAGAAGTTGAAGACCTGTTTATACTGCACAGAGATAAATAACTTTTCTTAATTTTTAAGGCATGAAAATACTGATACACTGGACAGTTCAGCTTGCTAGTTTACCCCCATGGTCACAGTAACCAGAACTCTCCCTCAACTGGACACAACCAAAGGACTGTCTATGGCTTGCCACCACCACCTGCTGAGAAGCACTGACCCCTCTTTTACCAACCTGGTCATTTCTTTCCTCTCCCTCTGCACCTGGTCCACACATGATATGCAGACCAGTAGAGACTTCCAGTCACATATGGAGCTAGGGAAAGAAATGAGCTCCCAAGTCCCAGCATGCCCCGAACTTCAGGTCATGGGTTGGGTATGTGCTTCCTTCTCACCTAGTCATGGTGAGTCTAGGACCCAAGTGGGAGAGGCCCACTCCCACCGAGCTTTTGTACTACTCTTGTCATACACTTGATTTCTACATGTGTTATAAACCACCCTGCCAACTAATTATTATTTTTGTTTTAAACAGTCACTTACACTTTAAAGGTGTTTTTTGTTTTTTGTTTTTTTTTTAATGAGGAAAAATGTCTTCCATATTTTCTGCATGAATGTCATGTCAGTGCCCTTTCTTCTTGGGTATCGTTAAGCTTCAGCTACGTGGAGCTGGTTTTGCCCCGCCTTTTCATGTTTCCCCTTCTTACGCTTGCCTAGGTTGTGTCAAGGCATAGACTCCGGGGAACTCTGTACAGATTTCTGATACTCTGTGATCCAAGTGCCTGCTGCCTGACCTCCCTAAACTCTGTTCTCTACCTCCTGCACTCAACTTGATTGCCATGCTCTGCTTGGGCTCCCCTTATTTACCTGTGGTCAGGAAAGTGCCTCGCGGCAGGAAGCCTGGGCACCTTGAGAGCTCATCCTGTATGTTTTGCTTTTCTCGGGGATAACAGTCCTGTGTTTCCTGGTACTGCGTCCAAACCCATGTTTACTGTTTCTTTTGTTTTATTTTTCAGTTGTTTACAAAGAGAAGACAAATCCAGTACCAACTTGTCTAACGTGGTTAGAAGATGATAGTGTTTAATTTTTGTAGAAACATTTTATTAGTCTTAAAGGTAGTTACTTTATATTCTCAGTTACTAAGTTTTAATTTTTCTTTTAATCATAGATGTTGAATTTTATCATATCTTGTTTGTGTCTTTGGATGATTACATTTTATTTAATATATTAGTATGACAAATTGCAGATATGAATTTTTCTAATTAATTAATCCTTATATTCTTTAGTTACGCCTGAGTTATGTTTTTTCTCTTTTTAAACTCCTATTTGACTCAATGTGATAATGTTTTGTTTAGGATATTTGCATCTATATTCATATGTAAAATGGGTTTTTTATTTTACTTTCTCATGATAGCTTTGTTTGTTTTTGTTATTAGGGTTCTGATCTCTAGAACAGCATTGCCCAACAGAACTTTCTGTAATGATGGAAAAGTTCTGTTATTTGTAATGTCCAGTATGATGGCTGGTAATCACAGGTAGTTACTGAAGATTTAGAAGTGTGACTGGTGTAACTGGGAAATGAATTTGAATTTTATTTGATTCTGAATAGTCACATATGGTTAGTGGCTACCATATTAGACAGCACACTTCTAGAATACACTGACAATAACTGCACTTAATCCATTATTCCATTATAGAGTCCAAATAAAGTCACAATTATGTGCTTCTTAAAATTTTTATAAAATCTGCCTTTACAATCTGTTTCTTTTATGTGAAGATGTTTAACTACTTTTTAAATTAGAAAATAGTGAAAAGATGGTTGAAGCCTTATAGTTCATCTTAAGTAAGTTCTGGTAAATGTTTTTCTATGTCTTTATCTAGTTCAAGTTTTCCAGTTTGATTGAATATACATGTACTGACTGTCTCCTACCTTAATAATAATTTATGTTGTAGAGATTATTTTATCTGTTATTATAGATATAAGAACTCTCTTGTTCATCTATTTCTACCATCTTAATTTTTTATTTCATTTTTGTCACAGTTTACCAGAATTTTAGACTTTTCTCTACTTTAAAAATACAGCCTCCCTCAATAATATATTAACTCATTCTCCAACCCCTCCAGCTCCCATCATGTTGATACTACCTACCATTTTCATTTTGGATAATACACATATTTCACATATTTTAAGTTATATTTATATATAAATATATGGTATATAAAATATGTGCACATATATTTATATATTTACAATATGCATTATACACATACATACTTTCATCATTTATCTTTGGTATTTTTCTAAGACAAAAAGAAATTTTACCAAGGTTTTTGATTAATTTTATTCATTTGCCCACATGAACTTCATAGATCTCTTGCAACATCTCTTGGACTTATCTTTTCTCTTGTTTAAAATACTTGATCCAAAACTCATTCAATGCTAGTCTTTGTGCAAAATTTTGAAGGCCTTAGAGTTCAGAAAAAATATTTAGTTATGTCCTGAAATTTAATTGACAGTTTGACTACATATAAAATTCTAGGATCTAAGGGTTTTCCTTCAGTGCTTTGAGAAAACTTAGTAGTGAAATATCTAAGATGTTTGATTATTATATGTGATTTGATATTTTTCTGCAAGTTTTTAGAATGTATCATGATTTTTTATGTTCTTAAATTCATTATTATATATCTAAGTGTGAGTTTCTCTTTTCCCCCCTCCTCTTTTCTACTTTACTTTGTTTTTCATCATTTTTTAAATTCTGTGAAATGTATGTTATCTAAATATCTTAAAATGCTTTTTCAGTCCCATTTTTCTGTGGGTATTAGCAGTCTCTATATTTCTTAGCTTTTATTTTAACATTTTCTATCTGTCTTTTTTCATCACTGAAAGCGTTTCATCATCTGGTTTCTAATTTCATAAAATTGTCCTTCAAGAGTATTCATTCTGTTTCTTATCTGATTTATTGTGTGTGTGTGTGTGTGTGTGTTTAAGTTTTTATTTCTTATTTGACACAGAGAGAGAGAGAGAGCACACAAGCAGGGGCAGGGGCATGCAGAGGGAGAAGGAGAAGCAGGCTCCCCACCGAGCAAGGAGCCCCATGAGGGCCTCGATCCTGGCATCATGACCTGAACCAAAGGCAGATGCTTAACTGACTGAGCCACCCAGCCCCCCTGATTTGTTGTGTTTTTTATTTCAGCCATTGTAATTCTCATACCCAAAATTCTGTTGGGTACTTTTTTATATTTTATTGTGTTATGCTAGTAATGTCTTATCTTGTTCAGTATGTTTATAGACTAATTATAACTTCTTTTACCATTTATTCTAATGATTTCACTTTTAATGTAATCCATGATCCAATATATCTCTTTGCCTTTGAAATACCTCTGCCCACTGTGTTTTGTCCGTAAGCTCATGTTCTCCTGGAAGCTTAACTCCTTTCGTTGCATAGTGTCAGACTGCATTTGTGGGTGAGAAGTAGATAAGCCTTAAGTAGAAAAGCCCCAACCCCAACAGAAAACCCCAATCAATTACTTCTTACCTAGTAAAACAACTCTTCAGTTGAGGATTGTATCCTTTGTTCCCCAGAGAGAAACAGAATATGGAAGAGGTTCTCTTTAGATTATAATTGATTGATCCTGGTAGTTTGGAAGAAGAAACATGAGGATGTGACTTCAGAAGTCAATCCGTTCCCTCCTGTTATCCTCAGCTACTCCTAAGCAGGCGTCTTGTATGCTGCCCTGATCTCTTCCTTAGTAAATGGCAGGAATTAAGGGAGGCTCTTTTTCTCTCTGCTTGGCTACCTCCTGCTCCAAGGAAAAGCCACCATCACTGACCGTCACAGCCACCCCAGAGATTTCTCCATTTTTCTATTTTTTTCGTGGTGTTTTTTCTATAGGTTAATCTTGGAGGAGGGAGCCGGGAATTATCCCAATTCAGGATTTTAGTAGGAAAAAGAAACAAAACTGAAATCTAATTAGAACTTTCTCCATGCCACTCTATATTACCATTCATGCTCAACTATGTCTTTTTTTTTTTAAGGTTTTTTTTTATTTGACTAATCTCTGCACACAATGTGGGGCTTGAACTCACAACCCCAAGATCAAGAACCACACACTCAATCTATTGAACCAGGCACCCCTCAATTATGTCTTTTAAATAAATTCCTCTAATTGGGATTTCTGGATCCAAGGACATGAACATTTTTAAGATTTTTGATATATACACTCAAATTGCTGTGAAAAAATCTGCAATAATTTGCCATAAAGCTGTTAATGACTGTCTATTTTCTCCCTCTAGGTCTAACACTGGTCTAATGGTTTCTACGTGTCTTCCCTGATTTGATGAATCAAAAAAGTTTTAATGTTCATTTTTTATTCTTGTGAGGACAAACATTTTTGTAAATTTATTAGCCATTTCTACTTATAATTGCCTTTTCTCATCCCATCTTTTGCCCACTTTTTCTGTGGGCCTATTTAGCTTTTTCTTGTTGAATTTTACAAATTAGAAAGTAGTAATATTGCTTAATGATAATTTCCCTGCTTCAAATTCATCTCTACAACTTTATATCGGCAAAATGTATTTTTTTAAAATATTTTCACTTTTTCAGGCATTTGTTCGTGTTCTATGAGTAGCACATAGGTGCACAGATTTTACCGCTTGTCCTACTGAGTCCTGTTTTATGAAATATGTATGAATTGGCCCATTGGGAATATTCTCTGCCTGGCTTTCAAGTTGACAATAGGTTTTTTTCCTCTTGCTTCACATGATCGTACTTTAGTTTACACTACGATGTTCTGTCGCTTGCGATCATCCTACAGTCCCAGGAATAGTACTCCATTGTGTTTTGCCTCAGCTTGTCATTGTGATGCAGGAAGCGCCTCCATGGTCTGTTGTACTGCTCATGATTTCATAACCTGCTCTACCTGAAAGAGCTCGTGGATGTGAGGTGCTATTATATGTAGACCAGTACATTCTGCTCTTCTAATGCCACAAGCTTGAGATAGAGGATGGCCCATTTTCAGACCAGGATTATTTAAACAATGAACTTTTCAGATGTTTTCCAGTTATATCCAGGCAGCTCAGAGCATACTCAGAGCTCCACATTTTATCACCTCTGATCGTCAGTGTCTGTAATCAGCTACACTGCCTTTGTCACTTTTAATACGTTTTCGGCACTTCTACTCTAAGCGGGCACTACACTTGAAACTATCATATTAAAACCTACTTTTCTAAGTTTGTGCCTTTATTGTGTTTATGGTGGTGTTTTGTTTTTTTTTCCCCTTAATTCATCCCACTTGTTCTTCAGCTTCAAAAAGTTTTGTTTGGTATAGAAAATTTGCCCGAAAAAGAGCCATCTTTGTTTCTGGTTCAGTGGCTTCTCTGTAATCTTTGGTTTATTGCCTCGTTTTTACTATTGTCATTACTGCTCAAACTCAGAGAGCTTTATTATGGGTCATAAATACCATTGATGGCTGAATATCGTAGATGGCTGGTAGAGGTCTGCATATGTACATAAGATCATTTTAGAAGTTCTTTTTTTAAAGTTTCTGTATCAATAAAATAGTATATCATTTGTTCTGAATTATCCAAGATCTCAAAAGAGTATCAGATCACTTCATCCACATATTGTACTTATATCAGCTAAATCCTGCCCAAATTGCCTCTTTAGTGCATAAGGCCTTAGAATGCATTGTTTTATAATTACTACAACCATGAAATATTTTGGGACTCTGCTACACCGTAACAGTCAGAAAATAAGTTATTTTGTAGAGAAATAAACTGCTACCATCTATTTGAAATTAAACTTTTCTTTCTTGTGATCTAGCAATTGCACTACTAGATATGTACCCCAAGGATACAAAAATACAGATTCAAAGGGGTACATGCACCCCAGTGTTTATAGCAGCATTATCAACAATAGCCAAACTATGGAAAGAGCCCAAATGTCCCCTGACTAATGAATGAGTAAAGAAGATGTGGTATATATACATAATGGAATGAAATCTTGTTTTTTGCAATGATGTGGATGGAACTAGAAGGTATTATGCTAAGCAAAATAAGTCAGTCAGAGAAAGACAGATACCATATGATTTCACTCATACGTAGAATTTAAGAAACAAAACAGATGAATGTATGGGAGAGGGATAAAAGAAAACAAAAGAAAAAAGAGAGAGAAAAACAAACCATAAGAGACTCTTAAAGATAGAGAACAGCCTGAAGGTTGATGGAGGGAGGTGGGTGGGGGATAGGCTAGGTGGGTGATGGATATTAAGGAGGGCACTTGTGATGATGAGCACTGGGTGTTGTATTTAAGTGATGAATCACTGAATTCTACTCCTGAAACCAATATTGCACTGTATGTTAACTAACTAGAATTTAAATAAAAATTGGAAAAGAAAAAAGATAAACTTTTCTTTCTTGGAAGAAGTAGGGTGACAAAGGTTCCTCACCTCCCTGCTTGCCTAGAGATAGTTATGGGTTCTGCTAAGAGACTTTACTCTCCATGTCAGTGATTGCCAAGTAACAGTCTGACCTTTAGGAGTTATGCAATTTCACACCATGGATGATTTATTTCTGTGTCTTCTCATACGACAATTGCTGGTCCTTCTGTTCCCAGTGGGAAGCAAGAGTGCCACCTCAGACCTGCCTCACTAGCCTCTCTCACCCCTTACCACATCAGAAAGCTCCTTACGAGATTTCCTCTGGAACATGTGGTCAGTTTTCCCAGTGTGCTAGAGAGAGCTATCCTGCGATGACCTCTGTTTACTCACCTATATCTGAATGTTTTCATAAATCTCAAAAACATAAAAGTTAGGGGGGAAAAATTAATGGCGTATGACTTCTTATTGCTACTCTTTTCTTTCCTAAACATATATTGGGGTAAGAAGGAAAGGGCTTCAGGATTTTTACTTTTTCTCTATCATGTACTGTTATATTTTAGATTATATAGCAAAAGAGATGTCTTTTTTACATTAATAATTCAATGAACTGAGGTAACCAAGATACTCCACATATAAAAATGCAAGTGTTCTGCTTATGCTTAGGTAGAAGCCATGTGAGAATATCACTCTCACAGTAAGAAACAAAAGTCATATAATCTACTAAATCCTAACTTAATTTGAGCCCATTGGAGAAATGCGATCAAAGGCAACCAGGTGAACTAAATTCTAGAGAATATCAAGCCCTTCCAAGAAAAGATAAGATATACAGTCTTGCCTTCTGAGAGCACAGGGTAAGAAGTGGCAGCCAGAATGAGGGTAAGAGGAAAACAACTGAAATGTTAAATTATTTTTTTAAGATTTTATTTATTTATTTGAGAGAGATAGAGACAGAGAGCACAAGTGGGGTGAAGGGCAGAGGGAGAAGCAGGCTCCACAGAGCAAGGAACCTAATGAGGGACTCGATCCCAGGACCCTGGGATCAGGAGCTGAGCCATAGGCAGACACTTAACCGACGGAGCCACCCAGGTACCCTGCAATGTTAACAAATTCTCAAGAGTATTCTGTGAGCAACAGTTTAGAATCTCTGGGTCCCTTGACACAATAAGAATATAGATTCACTCAGCAACTCTTTTCTTGAGCTTCATCACATAGCTCATGAAAATGATTTGGTGCCGGCCAGGAGACCTGCAGGAGGTCCCTCTATAGTTTAGAACTTCGGGTGGTAGTTGTCTGCTGCTGATAGACAGGTACAGTATTAGACCATTCTCTCATATGAAGCACAAATCCTCTGATGCCACAGGAGGGCAGAAAACCCTCTTGTCCTCAGGTCACGGAAAAGATGACTTGCTGCTGAGGGAGAAAAAGAAACAAATAGCATCTCTCCCTGCACAACGGGCAGAAACCTCCTCGTGTACAAGGATGTATGCTGATAGATAAGAAAGGTCTGCTTCTGGGGAGAGGCAGGAATCTCACTCCCATCCATGATTGGAACCTCCCCACTACAATGCAAACTGATGCAGCCACTATGGAAAATAGTATGGAGGTTCTTCAAAAAATTAAAAATAGAACTACCACAGGATCCAGAAAGCCCACTTTTGGGTCTACATCTGAAGGAAATAAAATCACTATCTGAAAGAGATATCTGCACCTTTATGTTCATTGCAGCGTTGTTCACCATAGCCAAGATATGGAAACAACCTGAGGGTCATCAACAATGAATGGAGAAAGAAAATGTGGTATAGGGAGAATGACATCACCAAGATGGTGGTGACATAGGGAGTTCTTGATTCATTCCCCCTCACAAGAAGAACAACTACCATCTATTCAAGAATAAGATACCACTGAGGTGAGGTTAGGGTGAGGCTGAAGTACCCACCTGTACTTCAGAGACCAAGACAGACTACATTTGAAGGTAAGAGAAGAGGCTACATTTGACTCCCTGCCCCTTCCCCAGGCCAGCACAGCACCACATGAAGAGGTCTTGCCTGAGCCTCTAGTTCCTCCAGCGGAAAAAAGAACCTAAAGGTGACAGCTACCTTCTCCCAGCATTGTGGGTCACTTTCTGGGAGCCCCTCCTCTGATCTTACACCACAGGGTTTGCAGGGAAATTTGGGGGGCCCAGCTCCTGGGAATCTCACTCTGATAGAGAAAGGGGCAGGGCTTGCAATAACCAGCACATGGATCTTGACAAAGTTCATACCTGCAGTGCCCAAGTAGTAATCCCAACGAGCAACTTTGCTCATGTGCAAAACCAAGTCAGAGGTGTATTCTGACCACGGAACTAGGTGCGGTGCAGATCTGCTTATTCAGATCCTCAGACAAGGAGTTTTGTGGCTCTAGAGCTCAGTTTGCCCACACCAAGGCAAGGTGCTGAGTCACAGCCCCACCCATGGGGAGAGTTCCTTCCAGTTCCATCTAACCAGAAGGGCTGGTGTCAAGTCCTGGAAACTGTGCAACCCAGGGGCATTTGAGCTAAGAGGCAAGTGGACAGAGCACATCCCCCCTAGAGCAAAGCCAATACCAGGCAGGAGACTTCCTTTCATAGCCAAGGCTGAGCTGAGGGTAGATCCCAGCCCAGCCCAACCCAGCCAAAAAGCCTGTTTGGGAAATGGAGAGTAGTCTAGAGGATCCCCTCCCCTCCCATCCAGGCAAGAGGGATAAGACATAGCCCCACCTGCTGTGGAGAATGTCTTCCAGCCCCATCTGACCAGAAGGGCTGGCAAAAACCCCTGAACGCTGCGTGGCCCAGTAGCACTCAAGCTGAGAGAAAGGCAGCAGAGGAATAGTTTACAAAGCTGAGCCACTGGCCCTGTTCAGTCAGGGAACTTGGGGTGTGGGTTGGCTTGAGTTAAGACAATAGAGAGCTTTACCAACTTTAGAGCTGCTTCTCCCACTGTGCCTGGGCAGAGAATACAATTCATAGCCCCACTCATTGCTAAATACAGCTTTCAGCCTCTCTGACCAGGAAACCTAGGCAGAGCACATGGAAGGCTGTGTAGTCATTCAACAACCCTATGTACAGTGGCATTTGAACAGACAGCATAGCCCTTCTGCAGAGCGAAACCAGTGGCTTCATCTAACCAGGGGATTCAATGTACTTGGGCCTGATTTCAGTCCCCAAAAATGAGCTGTGCAGGCCTTGGGCCCTGGCCTGCTGCTCTGCCAGCACAGGGAAGCTAATTCATAGCTCCAACTACTACAGTACCCAGTCCTGACCACCTAGTAAGCCTGACTAGAGTCCAGGCAACCACGAAGCCCATCCCACAGCCTCACTTGGGTAGGGAACCAAGCTAGCAGCCCTATCCAATCAGCCAGAGGCACAGCTCTCTATCTGCATCCTCAGACCTCAAATGGTTGCTTCCCCTCAAAATAGACCATATAATAGCAAGGCCCACCCACCTAAAGACATTTACCGAGAAACCCAAATTGAGCTAACAGGTGAAGAACTGTCTCTGCCAAAGCAAACCTGCGAAGTCTGTAAGAGAAGCCACGTTACTCACATGCACAAATACTAACATAAGAAATCAAGGATCACAAAAACTCAGATAAATATGACATTACCCAAGGAAACTAATAAAGCTCCAATAACTGAGTCTAAAGAAATGGAGATCTCTGAACTGTCAGACAAAGAATTCAGAATAATCCTCTTAAAGAAGTTTAGTGAACTACAAGAAAACAGATAACTTAATGAAATTAGGGGAAAAAAATTCATGAACAAAATGGGAAGTTTGACAAGAAAATAGTAGCCATTAGAAAGAAGAAAAGAAAAAGAAAAAACAGAAATCCTAGAGTTGACAAACACAAAAACTGACCTGAAAATTTCAATACTGAGTTTCAAAAATAGACTCAACCATGCAGAAAGAATCAGCAACCTGAGGGATAGGATGTTGGAAATTAACCGGTCAGAGGAGCAAAAAGAAAGAAAAATGAGAAAAGGTGAAGAAAACATATGGAATTATGAAACACAATGGAAAAAAATTCTTATTATGGGAAAAGGTGAAAGAGACAAAGTATATTTAAAGGAATAATGGCTGAAAACTTCTTGAACCCATAGAAACAGAGAGTGGAATGGCAATTGCCAAGGCTGAGGGTTGGGGATAATGGAGAGATGTTGGTCAAAAAGTACAAACTCCCAGCTGTAAGACAAATAATTTGTGGGGATCAAATGCATAGCATTGTGACTACAGCTAACAATGCTATATCATGTACTTGAAAGTTGCTAAGAGAATAGATCTTACATGTTCTCACCACACATACCTACAAAATAGGGATAATTGTATGAAGTAATGAATATATTAATTAACCTTATTGTGGTAATCATTTTGCAATATACATGTGTATTAAATCATCATATTGTACACCTTAAACTTACACAATATAATAGGTCAATTATACCTCAATAAAGCTTGGGGGGGAAAAGACCCCCCACCACTAAAGGGCGGAATTCAACTGCCATGAGGGGAAGAGACAGGAATGGTAAGAAGACTCCCTATTCTACCTCCCAAAGCTCAGACTTTTATTTTATTTTAATGCATTAGGAAACTAAATTTTAAAGAATTTAAGTAGCTTGAACAAGATGATTTAGGTGAGTAAAATTTGGAATGTCTGACCCGAAGACACACTTTCTTAATCTTAATTGACCCAATGATTTTTTTAATTGATATTATGTGAACGTACAGTCATCTCACACAATGTTCTCACTGTGAACTACAACTTTAACAGGTGAAACAAAAACTAGGAAAACCAATGCAAAAGTCTTTCAATGATTTTTTTAAATGAACACTTAATGCATATGCTACAGATATCTTTTTAAAATGCAAGTCCATTTTAGAAGTACCTTTAATAAATATTTTAAGTAACATTCTATGATGATATTAAGGATTAAGCAAAATATCAGCTCCAGGAAAAGTGAGTCATCAAATGGTGAATAAGAGGTCATGATTAATTTATTCATTCATTCCAGACTAGGTATCAGGAAGAGAATGGTAAACAAACAAGAAAATTATGTGCCATACTTCCTACAGACACATTCACATGGTGACAGGCAAATTTTCTAAAACTAAAATATACCATCTTAAAAGCGTTCTTCTCCCTACTTTACTCACCCTCCCCCAGAAAACACATGAATCATATTTTACCTTTCTTTTTAATAAGAGACAGCAGGAGTAAATTAAGAATTCAGATTACTAAATCTTCTAAGACAAAAAAAAAGCACAATTAACTCTAGAAAGAATGACTATTACAAAAATTTGTTCTGAAGGCTACTAAATTGGTGGTAAGGTTTTTCTAAAAGTTAAAATGTTCTAAAATATGTATAATTTTTATACATGGCAATGAAACGTTAGATATTATTTTCTGTGACAGAGAGTATTTTAATAGGAAAACATTACATGGGACATCAGTGGTCCTGGCACAGAGGTCTCATTCAGATACACCCCTCTAATCATACTGTAGGATCACGTTTTACCTAACGATGCGTACATGAGCAGGAGGAAATGAGCGGCAGTGTTCAGATGCTGCCACCATGTGGCAAAAGAGAGCAGGTACTGGATCCCAGCTGAAAGGCCGGAAGGAGAAACAACCAGGGGGATTTAATTCCAAATTTTGAAGAAGTTCTCCCTGCCGCACCCACCTTTCGCGACCGCCAACAGCCAATGGTTAAATAATTACTCATATTTTAGGTTTACTACACCTTAAGGGCTATTTGAACAAATAATAATGATTTTTATATGCAAAGGTCTTTCTATTAATAGTTTTTAACATAGTTTTCTGATCATGCTATTTGGGGAAAAAATGTAAAGAATAATACTATTTAGAAAGTAGGCAATTATTTCTCAGAATCCATAATCTGAGAAACAAACTGAGAGTTCTAGAGGGGAGGGGGGTGGGGGGATGGTCTAGTCTGGTGATGGGTATTAAAGAGGGCACGTATTGAATGGAGCACTGGGTGTTATATGCAAACAATGAATCATGGAACACTACACCAAAAACTAATGATGTAATGTATGGTGACTAACATAACATAATAAAAGAAAAGAAAAGAAAAAGAAAAAAAAAGAAAGTAGGGAATTAAATTCTCAATAATTTAACCTTAATTTATTTCCTTAATTATTTATTCATTCATTTAGGCCAGTGATCCCAATGATGATAAAAATGCACTTGATCTTGGCCAAAAGGCTGAGAAGTGATCTGATGATAATAAAAACAAAAAACTATTTAACAATTTGGTGGCAAAATTTCAGTAGATATTCTTCATATTCTTTCCTATGCATCCTTACATTTCTTTTACCAAAATGAAATTATATATATTGATATACAGTTTTTCAATTTACTTTTGTAACCTGTAATTTAATCTTGTATTTTTATCCAGAGATATTAATAAATGTTTTTAAATGCCAGTACTTATAGATTTACTTTGTCTTTTCAGTTGACAAAATGTCAACCTGAAAATAAAAAACTGCAATGAGCATTGATTTGAGATTAAAGAACTGCAATTCAGGGAGCAGAAATTCAGGTGGATATGTAGTGTTCCCACTTGTAGGGTGAAAGCAAGGGGTTTTGTGAAGAAAAGTTAAGGGGAGCAATTACATGAGTTGAAGGAAAGGAAAAACAAGTTTTTCTCTAGGTGTTAACAAGTTAAGCTACTTTAGGTTATCCATTAATCGACAACTGACTTTATTTTAAGGAAGTCTACAACTATCAATCTTGCTGACTTCTCAAGCAATTGCTTGAAACAATTGCTGCTTTGCCCAGGCTAAAGGTTTTGGCCCAGTTCAAACAGAACCAAGTAAAGCTATTCCTCTGCAATGGCCAGTCCTCCTCTGGTGGGGTTTGTCTGTTTGTTTGTTTGTTTGTTTGTTTGTTTTTTAATATTTTACTTACTTATTTGAGAGTGAGAACACAAGTGGGGAGGGGCAGAGGCAGAGGGAGAAGCAGACCCCCCGCTGACCAGGGAGCCTGATGCGGGACTCTATCTGGGGACTCAAGGATCATGGCCTGAGCCGAAGGCAGACGCTTAACTGACAGCCACCCAAGCGCCCTCCTGCTGTTTTAAAACGGCTCTGGTCATGTCAATTTTTCACAATAAACTACATGGTAAGTACATACAAACCAGCCTCATAGCATGGAAGTTTTAATTGGTGATTTTAAAAAAGAAAACCACAAGCCCAAAATGGCATCACTTAGGTTACCGTCCCAAGCCAGTAAACCAAGCAAGGCCTAATCCCCAAACTAACTGGGGTTTTAATCCCCCAGGTATGTAACCTTTAACCAGTCAACATGGGAGCTTCCTGAACAGCACTAAGAAATTCACTGATAGGCCCTTCCCATTCCCCTTAGGAGGGCAACCTTTCCTAAAACAATGGATTCTTGGGGCACCTGGGTGGCTCAGTCATTAAGCATCTGCCTTCAGCTCAGGTCATGATCCCAGGGTCCTGGGATCGAGCCCCACGTCAGGCTGGCTCCCCACTCCGCGGGAAGCCTGCTTCTCCCTCTCCCACTCGCCCTGCTTGTGTTCCCTCTTTGGCTGTGTCTCTCTGTCAAAGAAATAAATAAAATCTTTAAAAATAATAATAATAATGCCAATTAGATCTTTAAATTTCTACTTGGTTACATTTTTGTTATTTAAGTTATGAAGTTTTATATTATTTACCATTTTATTCCCAGTATTTCACATAATGTCTGGCACAAAATAGTTGACAATAAATATTTACTAAATAAAAAAATATACCTGAAATAGGAAACCTTTTCCTTTGGGTCAAAATATATATAACTTTAAATCTTGAGCGACATTATCCCATGGAACTTAAGGAAGGATGTATACTACTACACTTACTGAATAAATTTGCGCACCCCAACAGTTCTGAGCAATGCTATTACAAATTGTTATAATCTCTGCCGTTCTGATAAAACACAATTTTAATTGTTCTATATTTTATTTTCCTTTTAGTAAGATTAACAACCTTTGCAAATGATTTTCAGCCAGTTCCTCTCTTTTGGATTAATTGCCTATTTGATTTCTCAACTTATTTTTCTATTGGGTTATTTCTTTTCCTTAATGATTTATATAATCCACTTGTATACTATGGAATGGATATTAAATTTTTCTCTGTGATGTGGAGCAAATATTTCAACTTTGATTACATTGACCTAAATAGATACAAATATTATTAATATTATTAGGTTTTTCTGATACAATTGTGTCTTCATTGAATCTAATGAGTTCAGCATATAGTTTCTCCTTGAATTAAGATGGTCAGAAAATAGCAGAAAAATAATTTTTATTTTTAAAATATTTAAAAAACAAATTATAAGAATCAATCCCTTTTACAAAGATATTGGCTATTATAATTCAATTTCCTTAAACACATATATTTATATGTTCCTAATCTTAAGATTTTGTCAAAATCATGTTAGCCTATCTGTTAAGGTGTCTCTAAAAGTATAACTTTATGTCTTGCTTAAACTGTAGTATTATGTTAACATTATTTTAAAACTATGAGAAAATCAAGAAGATAGTATCAACCCAGTCTAATCGCTAAGTACTTACCAAATTTGGGGATATTACTTGAACTTATTTTACTTGTGTAACCCATTTACTAAAACTTTTAAGTTTTTTTGAAGTTCTCCTGTTCTTTTTTTTTAATTTATTTTTTAAGATTTTATTCACTTGAGAAAGAGAGAGTATGAGCAGAGGGAAGGGCAGAGGGAGAAGCAGGCTCCCCGCTGAGCAGGGAGCCTAAAGTTCTCCTGTTCTGTTAGCAAGTCTTTTTTCCTAGTGTGATATAGACTCTTATATAGTGACCTTTTAGACATGGCCACTAATCTGACTCAGTTAAAGTCCTTTTATTAGTAAGATCAACTTTAGAAGAAAAAGTTTTTCTTAAGAGATCAACATATTTTTTAATTTGGGAGTAATTTTTTTCTAGAAATCCTTCAGTTGCTCTTTTCCAAAATGATTTCAGCAATATATTGGCCATTATAAACCAATCAGCACCTAAATTAAAATGCAATGAGTATACCTGTTAGGAACTGGGATCCCCTTCAAGGGATTGTTGACTCTTTTGAATTCAGAGACACCCCCTCCCCCACATTTAACATGGAATCAAGAGACACGTTAGCAAGATATTACAAAGCTAACAAAAGAAATGACACAGAGCAACAAACTTAGTCAATGTTTTGGCCAACTCTGGTCTGTATGTCGTGGGAGATGGGGAGAAGATACAGAGGGTAAATAGACAAGGCACAGATTGAGTTGCCCACTAATGATGTATTTCAAATCCTGGTGACAAACTGTTCTCCCTAGGGAAATGTAATGTACAAAGAGACCACAAGCCAAGGATGGGAGCTCCATTGACAAACTTTCAGGTGACCACATGGTGGCACTGTGTATCACTCACAGAAGATTGCTGGCTAGGAAAAACCCAAAAATCAGGGAGAGTAATAAAAACTCTGTTACCATGAATTACTTGCCACTCGCTAAGAACAGCGACGCCAGAAACGTGGACTCAAGAGACCCTATCACGGACACTTCAAGCTCTGTGTTGATCTAAACCAGTGGTTCTCAAACTAGGAGCAATTTTGCCAAGCAGGGAACATTTGGCAAAGTCATACCTGAAAGAGAGGGTGCTACTTCTAGTGCGCAGAAGTCAGGGATGCAGCTAAGTATCCCACAGTGCCCAGGACAGCACCCCACAATGTCAGTAGTGCCAAGGTTGAGAAATCCTGACCTAGATGAAAAAAAGCTAAGTTCGCTCATTATTAAAAGAATGTTAACAATTCCATCAATAAAATGAACAGAGCTTTTTGCTTGCTCAGGCAAGACAAAGAGAGTACCCCAGTAAGGAACTTCCCTAAGTGGCCCTCTGAAGGGGAGAAGTAACCTGTACAAGAGAGAAACAGGAAGTTTATTATGGTTAGGATAATTAAAGGATTGAAACTTGGACTCAGAAAAGGGTAGGTGTTGGTATATAACTCTGTACTTGATTGGTTAAAACACACCCTATTGTTCATTTTCTTAGTGTTCACCTTGTGCTCTTTTTTCTGTTCCAGGATCCCATTTAGAATTACAATTACTCGGCATGTCTCTGTTAGATGCTCTTGACTGTAATAGTTTCTTAGGCTTTCACTACTTTTGATGACTGCAACAGTTTTGAGGAATACTGGTCAGATATTTTGCAGAATGTTTTTCAATTGAGGTTTGTATGATATTTTTCTCATGGTTAGTCTGAGATTATGGGTTTTGGGGAAGATCACATAGGTAAAGTATCACTCTCATGACTTCATATCAAGCATACATACTATCCACATATGACATCATTGTTGGTGTTAACTTTGATCAGCGGGCCGAGGTCACATTTGTGAGGTTTCTCCATTGTAAAATTACTCATTTTCTCCCTTTCCATATTGTTCTCTTTGAAAGGAGTCCCATGCAGAGCCCACATTTATGGTGGGGGGAGTTATTTATTCAATCATTTGTTTATATCATTATGGACTCATTAATATTTGTTTCATGTTGTGGATTTAATCCAATACTCTGCTATTCTTTTTTTTTTTTTTTTTTTTTTTATCAAATTGTTCCAGCTTTAACTACAGGGAGCTCTTCCAATTGGCTCCGAATGCCTCCAGGACATATCTACATCATTGTGTTACATGATTTATGCAGGGGTTTTCTGCTCTTTATTTTTGTTTGTTTTGTTTTATGAGGGGGTGGTGGTGATTGGAGCACTTCCTTGCTTTCTGACACCATGTAATGCTCCAGGCCTACCATGTATGTTTCTTTCCCCAGTCTTAGAATCAGCCATTCCCCCAAGAAGCCTCAGTTCCTCGTACTGAAGAATAGAATTAGGAACCAAGATGTGGGCCCTGGGTGTGCTCTTTACTACCAAGCTGTCCTTGCTTCTAGGCCCTCTCAGCTGACAGATCAGGAAAAATATGTATATATACCAATGCATGTTTCTATAAATATTTCTAAAAATAGCCACCTGTATCTATATTAAACTAAACATGAGTAAATACCGATGTCTCCAACTCTGATCTATTACAACATACACTATTCTAGCCCTCTTCCTTTGCTTGTCTGCAATCTCTCATTACAAAAGTGAGAAACCTAACTCCCACTCTCCACCATTAATTTATTAATTACTCAATTCCAGCATATGTACAGTGCTTTTAGAATTGCTAACCTATACCCCCATGGGAAGTAATGTTGCCAACTAGAGTATAGTGTTTATATACTATTGGAGGTTAAGGTCTCCACTCACTTCCATAGTGATTTAGGTTAGCTCCCTTTGTCCTCATACCTTTTAGTGAGAGTATTCATAATTTTGTAATGTCACACTTTGCATTCCATCCTGATATCTCCCAAACTTCTAAGCAATTATTTTATTTTATTTTATTTTTAAAGATTTTATTTATTTATTTGACAGAGAGAGACATAGTGAGAGAGGGAACACAAGCAGGGGAAGTGGGAGAGGGAGAAGCAGGCTTCCTGCGGAGCAGGGAACTTGACGCGGGGCTCCATCCCAGGATCCTGGGATCATGACCCAAGCTGAAGGCAGAGGCCCAACGACTGAGCCACCCAGGCACCCCCTAAAACATCCTCTTGTTTCATCTATCAATCCTACCCCCTCCCCAAACTTATGGCATTCATTGATCTGTTTACCATTTCTATAGTTTTACCTTTTTGAGAACGTCACATAAATGGGATCATACAATATGTAGTCTATTCAGACTAGCTTCCTTCAGTTATTAATTATTAATTTAAATTAGTTAATGTGTTACCTATTAATAATAGCACAAATCATCAATATTTACAAAAAGCTTACTGTGATTCTGATTGTGATTGTTTTGAATCCATAGTTCAAGTTGGGAAAAACTGACATTTGAGCAATAATGAATCTTCCAATGAATTAACATGGACTACCTGTCCACTTATTTTGATCATTTTGATTCCTTTCATCATGTTTATGTAGTTTACCACATACACATCCATAAATATTTTGTTAGATTTTTATACTGAAATATATCAGTTTTTTAGTGCTATTATATATGATATTTTTAAAATTTTTCATTTCAATTGTTTATTGATGGAATGTAGGAAAGCAATTGACTTTTATATAGACTTTGTATTATACAACCTTGATATACTTGCTTATTTCTACAGAGAATCATGTCATCTGCAAATAAAGATTTTTTCCTTTACTATCTGTATATATATATATTTTTTTTTTTCTTGTTTCGTTGCAGTAGCTAGGACTTCCAATAAGATGTTAAATAGTGAAAGAGGACATCCTTGCCTTCTACCCTCTTAGGAAAAAAATCTCTAGTTTCTCACTATTAAGTTAGCTGTAGATTTTTTTGTAGATATCCTTTATCAAGTTAAGGAGTTCCCCTGTGTTCCTAGTTTGCTGAGAGTTTTTATCATGAATGGGTATTGAATTTTGTCAAATGTTTTTTCTGTATCTGTTGATGTGACATACGATTTTCCTTTTTTAGCCTATTAATGTAATTATTGTATTAATTGATTTTAGAATGTTGAACCAGCTTCGCATTTCTGGAATGAACACCACTTGGTAATGATATATTATTCTCTTTATATATTGCTGGATTCAATTTGTTAATATTTTGTTTAAGATTTTTGTGTCTATGTTCATGAGAAATATTATTCTGTAGGTTTTTTTCTCCTTGTAGTGTCTTTATCTGGTTTTGGTATTGGGGTAATGCTGACATCATAAAATGAACTGGGAAATGTTTCCTCTGCTGTTATTTTTGGGAAGAAATTATGGAGAATTGCTGTTATTTCTTTGTTAATGTTTGAATAGAATTTGCCTGTGAAACCGTCTGCATCTGTTTCTTTTTTGAAAGATTTTAAATTATGAAGTTAATTTCTTTAATAGACACAGGGATATTAAGGTTATTCTATTCTTCTTGAGTGAGTTTTGGTTGTTTGTGTCTTTCAAGAAATTGGTCCATTTAATTTAGTTATCAAACTTGGGGGAAGAGTTATTCATACTAGTCTCTCTTTGTTCTTTGAATGTCCATAGGATCAGTGGTGATGATCCCTCTTTCATTTGTGACATGGTAATTCATGTCTTCTCTCTCTCTCTTTTTTCTTCTTTCTTTTCTTTTCTTTTCTTTTTTTTTTTTTTTTGGTTCTTGGTCAACCTTGCTAGAGGTTTGTCCATTTTATTAATCTTTTCAAAAAGCTTTTATTTTCTGTATTCTTTATTTTCAACTTTTTAAAGTTTTGCTTTTATTTTTATTATTTTTGTACATAGCAAATTTAAAATATAAATTGCAGACAAAATGATCTCAGACTACAATGGAACTAAACTAGAAATAATAACAGAAAGTTGACTGGAAAACCCCCAAACATCTGGAGATTAAACAACACACTCCTAAATAACATGGAGGTCAAACAAAAAGACTCAAAAGAAATTAAAATATATTTTGAATTAAGTTGAAATAAAAATACAGCTAATGGAAATTAATAAGATACAGTAAAATGGTGCTTAGAAGATAATTTATAGCTTTAAATGCATATATTATAAAAAATGAAATTAGAAAAATTCAAAATTAAGATTTTAGAGAAAGATGACAAAATTAAATTTAAGACACTAAAAGTAAAGAAATAATGAAAATGAGACTATAAACTTAAATAGCTGAAAATGGGAAAACAACATAAAAAATAATAGCTGGTTCTCTGGGATGATCCCTAAAATCCATAAACCTTTAGCAAGACTGGCCAAGACAAAACTAAAGGGTAAATTCCAAGGAATATCAATAACTTTTAAAAAGATCTTTATGTGGTAACTTTTTAAAATGTTGTAATTCTGTTCTAAGTTTTTAATTAAGATGAGTTATAGGGAATTTAAGTGATTCTAAAAATGTTGGCCTGAATTTTAGCTTTTGGTTTCTAAATAAATTGATTTTATTTAAAGTGGCCTAACAGCATCAGATGGGCTCAAACAAGAAGACTCGCTGAGTAAGTGGCAAAGATTGCTACTCCACTTCTCAATCCCCATCTTCCTATGACATCTAAGTTCAGCTATTATAACAAGGTGTGCTTTTGCTTCAGAAATCCCAGTAGTAGGGCTTGGCTTCCCACAGCTTTGTTTTATGCCACTGCCCTTCCTCTGATGTCAACTTCTGAACTTCCCAGTGGCTCTATAATTGGTGTACTTGTTCAATGGCCCACAGGAGCAAGAGCCTGGACAAATGAGAAAAAGGAAAAAAAGCAGAAACTCTACTCCACTGTTCAAATAGGGTGAGTTCCAGACAATCAGAAATTCCAGTTCCATTTTGCATATATATTCCAGACCTAGAAAGAAAGAAAGAAAGAAAGAAAGAAAGAAAGAAAGAAAGAAAGAAAGAAAGAAAGAAAGAAA